>NC_084526.1:4680599-4922787 GCF_024500275.1 Phycodurus eques
TACCCGGGTGAGTTTTATAAATACTTCAAAGAAGAAATCACCCCTGTATTACTAAGAGTTTTTAATCATGCTCTCTCTGAAAATGATCCACCTATAACTTGGTCCCAAGCGATCATATATGTGATCCACAAAGAGGGCAAAGATTCTGTAAATTGTTCCTCATATAGACCGATTAAGTTTATTGTGTTGTGACATGAAGATTTTAACATGAATATTACCTAAAAGGCTTCAGAAATGTATAAAACGTGATTGGTACTGACCAAACAGGTTTTATTCCTGGACGATTGGGAATCAATAATATTAGGAGAACATTGAACATAATGACAGCTGCTAAGAAAAAAACAGACCCATCAATGCGTCTCAGCCTTGACGCTGAGAAGGCCGTAGATTGGTTGGTTGTTCCTACATCACACTTTGACGAAATTCGGTTTTCATTCTACATTTATTAGATGGATTGGAACATTGTACCTTAAGCCTACTTCCAAAGTTTGAGTAAATGGCTATATTTCTTGATTTAGTTAAAAAATAAACAAACGTTCGGTTTGTAGTATGTCTTTTTAAACAAATTCAATTCACTGTTTTCAAATAAAATTCGAAAAAGACTGCTTTGTATTGCACCTTGTCCTCCAGGGTACATGCAGCGGAAGGCCCTCCCAAGTTCCTCAGCCTGCACCCTCCCAGCAGGTGTAAGCTCTCCTCCCCACTTCAGCACTAGCAGTAGAGATGGACCTTCTTTTCGTGTGTCTGTCACAAAACAACAACAACAACAACAACAACAACATATAAAGCAATACTTTTTTTCCAGGATGGTTTTCAGTTTAAGTTGCTCATATATGTTTTTTGTCGTTTTGTACATGCCTTCTTCTTCACTCGAGGTTTTGGGCTGCCCATAGGGCAAGTAGGTCAGCTGCACTTTCCTGTTGATCCCAGAGAAGTGTCCATACCTTCATTTGTAGAAAAATATGATGAATGTGGAATCATGTAAATAAATGAGTACCAAGTACTACCTGCAATGTCGTCCTGCAAATACAGTGGATATAAAAAGTTAAAACACCCCCTGTTCAACTATTTTTTTGTGATATATTTAAAAAAACATTCAGCATTTCAAAACCTTTTCAAAAAAGGGAGAAAAAGAACAACTGAGATAATGTGGTTGCACAAGGGTGCATCCTCTAATAACTGGGGATGTGGCTGCATTAAGAATTAACTAATCACATTTCTACTCATGTTAATTGGGAGTCAGCACACGCCAGCCACCATTTGAAGTGCCTCTAATTAACCCCAAAGTAACTTCGGATATTTTAATGGGCTTTTCCTGAAATTTCTGAGGTCACAAAAGCTTCTGGCTTCAGTTAGAAAGATGAAGAGGAACTTTCAGCATGACAATGACCCAAATCATACAGTGGGGCAAAAAAGTATTTAGTCAGCCACCAATTGTGCAAATTCTCACACTTAAAAAGATGAGAGAGGTCTTTCATTTTCATCATAGGTATACCTCACCTATGAGAGACAAAATGAGGGGGGGAAAATCCAGAAAATGACTGTCTGATTTTTAAAGAATTTATTACCAAATTATGGTGGAAAATAAGTATTTGGTCACCTACAAACAAGCAAGATTTGTGGCTCTCACAGACTGTAACCTCTTCTTTAAGAGGCTCCTCTGTCCTTCACTCGTTTCCTGTATTACTGGCACCTGTTTGAACTCGTTATCAGTATAAAAGACACCTGTCCACAACCTCACCTCAAACAGTCACACGCCATACTCCACCATGGCCAAGACAATGAACAACAACAACAACAAAATTCAAATTTATTTTTCTAAAAAAATAAAAAAAATAAAAATAAAAATAAAAGAAATTCAAGCATTTTCAATAACATAAAGAGACTGGTGTAGCTGTGAAAAGGTTTTACATTTTCAGCCATCGATACACTGCTGCTTCCAAAGGAACCCCCACTTCCGAGCAGTTTAAAAAATCTCAGTGTAAAAAGAACTAGGGATAAAAACTTGATGATGGCGAGACCTGTCACGATAATTTTTCTAAGACGATATATTTTCCCAAAAACGATAAAACAATAATGTTGTTTTTTTAATCCTTCTAAAATTTTGAAAAATAAGGCCCATCATTATTTTCATTTTTTATTATGTTGTAGTTTTTGCTTTTAAATAAATATTGTTATTATTATGATTGATATAATTTCCCTTCTTGTTTCTCTATTAAATTTTTTTTCTTTCCTCTGTATAATATATATATATATATATATATATATATATATATATATATATATCCATCCCTCCATCCATCAATTTTCCGTACCACGTCTCCTCACTAGGGTTGCGGGCGTGCTGGACTGGCGCCTATCTCATCTTCGGGCGAGGGGCAGGGTACACCCTGAATTGGTCGCCAGCCAATTGCAGGGCACATATAAACAAACAACCATTCGCACTCACATAACAAAGAATAAAGAGCTGCAAGACTAGCCTGGTTTAAATTGAGCCTTCTTTTCCGATTATAATCGGTTTAGAAGCCCAAACCGAATGAAAATGCTCCATATAAACACCTCAATTGGAATAAAGAGGCCGAATCAGAATGGAATTTCATTCGGTTTCACTGAGGTGGAATATTCCTTTTGCCAAACCGATCATGATCATTCAGATAGAGCCGGGAAAAGCTCTGTCTGTGAATGCGCGGTGATGACTTCGGTTACGCAGTATAAACATGGCGGCTCCCGCCGGAGCTCGTATGTATTCGAGATCTTGTTTTTAACCACTTGAGTTGTTTTTAATAAAGATTTATTTTTTGTGTAAATAAACGTATAAAAACAATACCAACTACTGTGCTGAATAACCAATGGACCTCCATCTTGATATATGACGTGACGTTCACGACGCCGTGCTGATGTCTCTCGGTTGTTCTGTGTTAAATGTATGGCACATCATGTATACACCCGATAGGAATAGATCACGTCACAGATAAACAGTTGACCAGAGATCTTCACTCGGAAATATTTCAATCTACAAAAAGTGTCCATGTAAACCCAGCTACTGTGTGGCTGGTCCGCTGGAGGCGAGCCCTTCACCTGTCAATCAAATATACGTTGATGTTCTCTGTAGTCAAGTACTGGCTGAATAATGTGTGCCACTGAGGTTATGCTTAATAAACAGTTGACGTCCCTGTATTTGTGTTCATTGAGGATTAACACACACAACAACTCGGAGCAAAGCGCTGATGTTTTATACAACACCGCCGCGGTGGAGCGAGCTGTTTTGCTCCTTAACTCGTTAGCTCGAAGGCTAGCTAGTTAGCTCGCAGTCGAGCCAACACCACAAACAGTTAACTTTCCCCTAAGTGTCTCTGTTGTGTGAATCTATGCGCTGGACATGGAGCAAGGCAGTGAAATATTGGACGGAGTCAACACCAGCAAGAGTCCACCGGCGTTCCATGAGCCCACTAGCGACTAACGACACAGCCGTCCAACTCTGTCGGCTCACTGTATGATTCGTACATCAGCTCACCACAACATTGACCACTTATCGAGTCCAGAAAAACTAGCGTTGTCCATTTTATTTATCGAACGATAAAGTTGATATGGTAATTATCGTTACAGGCCTAACGATGGCCAAGATATGAATTCATTGCACTGAAGATGATCAAGTAAGAAAAGTGCCCCAGTAAATCCATCACTTACATTTCTAGAACAGTTTTCAGCTGCTCAAGTTTGGATTTCTTCTCTTCTATCTCACAGTCATTGTGTTGACCCAGTTCTGCTAACAACTGCCGTGTGATGTCTAGCACCTCCTATTGTAGTTCAAAAACCAAGTTATATCAATTTACACCAAGTTTAACACACAACGATTGGCAGATGTGTCAAGTGTGTTTGAACCAACACAACCATTAATTGCTACCTGCAGTTGCTTTGGCTTCTTCAGTTTTAATTTCCCAGTTTTGTAGCCTCCATATTTTTCAAATAGTTCAAAAAACCTGTATGGATAACAAACAGACTTTAATTGATTACATGGAAATCAAAAGTGGTTATTGCTATAGAAAGTTATAACTTACATGGGATTGCGAACTTCCATCTTCATCTTCTGCTTTGGTGTTCTGTCTCCATGTCGGATGACAGCGATCACACAGCGCAATTCCATCCTTGAGTGTCAAAGTTTAAGTTCATGATTAGATAAGCAATATCATATTTGTATGCAAAAAACTAAAAAACTAAAAACCTGCTGTTGAACATCACCTCCAGCCGATAGAAAATCACTTCCAGAACAATTTTTCTGACTCCCCATATTTTTGAATTTATGCTAAGAACATTACTATGGGATAGTTATTGCAGTACTTTATTTAATAGGACAAAAAGAATTGGGCATACTGTTCAATTGCACAACATAATCATGACTGTTCAATTGTAATATTCAATAAAATATGGCTTAAAATTTCATTTTCATATATTTATTACATCAACCTTGTAAAGGCGGCTGAAGTTGCAGCCTGAATCAAAGTACATGAGATTTCAACGTTCTATCGTCAAAAGAATCTATGGATTAATTAGCCTTTACTGATTCGGTTTTCAACAGTAGTAAGGAAAGCTAGTGTATTAAACCAGATTCATCAGATCTCAAAAGTAAAATTAAAACTCAGCACTCTATTTTGCAAAACAAAAACAAAAACAAAACAATAAGAGTGCATTGGATAGTTTATACAGAGATAATAGCTTAGGAATCTATTTTGTTGAATGTACTGTGCTTCTTGTAAAAAAAATTCATCTCTTGCATGCGATTTTGGTATTTCCTGTATCCGCTACTAATGCTGAAAAGATGCAAACTGTGGAATGTTAACAAATGCAATGTGCCTGTGACGCTCCTGTAATTTCAACAAAACAAACTTAACAGGATGGTTCAGCTCCTCTAGTTATGAGAGGTCACACCCTTACAAGAAACCACAGGAATCTAGGAACTTTCACCTGCACTGTGCAGTATACAGGTATTTATTTCAGTCACACTGGTTGAATTTTTGGCTAAAAGGTCACTGAATCAATTTCCAGCCACTGACTCATTTCGAATCGGATCGTTCTAAATCAGGGGTGTCAAACTAATTTTTGTCACGGGCCACATAGTAGTTACGGTTCCCCTCAGAGGGCCGTTCTGACTGTGAAACCTTAGAAATGTTTAAGCTCCTCATCATATTACATATAAACAACAAAGTGATTAATTTTGAAATCAGAGGTCAAGGATAATAGTTTAATTATTGTTTACGATACATGATTTGCTTTAATGGGCCACATAAAATGATGTGGCGGGCCGGATCTGGCCCCCGGGCCTTGATTTTTGACACTTGTGTTCTAAATGAACCAACTTTGTCCTTGAATCGAATCGGCAACTACGCATCATGACACAAATCGAATTGTTAAAACGAATTGTTACACCCCTACACATTACATAATAATTCATGACATATTCTGTAGTAAAGGTAAATACAAGTCATCACTTTCACGAGAGTAGAATATCATCGCAGCTTCAAGATTAAGACTGGCCAAGATGATGTGCTCATCAAGATAAAAACTAACGTCCAATGGATTTAAATTGAAGAATTCCTACATTAAACACATCTGCAAAGTTAACATCTAGCAAATTGTATACAACACTACTACTATTACTCACATGGTCCCTGAAGTAGTCGGAACAATTGGAATGTCCTCTGCTTCAGTAGGGATAGACCATGGAATCTGAAACTGAGGCGCTAGCTCACGCATCACAATATTCCTTTAAAAAAAATTAATAATAATAATTAGATCAATAAAGGATGAAAAAAGATTGATACAGATAGGACAAAATGGTCCAACCAACAAGGAATAGAAAAAATATACTTTAAAATCAATTAATTTCAAACAATTACTAAAACTGTTACCCTAGGATCTTAGCGCAGTCATCGTAGTATTTCATAGAGTTCTTCACAAAACTAAAACCGTTGACATCACACACATAGGAGTGCCCATTGGCTCGAAGCAGGTCGAACCCACAAACAGTTTGCTGCAGTAATGTGAATAGGCAAAGAGCAAAGCATTATTAAAGATTGAAGGTGCAGTGACAGCGTTAAACAGAATACAATAACATAGGCTTTGCTTACCTTGAATGCTAAACAGACTTTCCGGGCAACCAGTTTCTCCATAGCTGACAGCATAACAGGGTAACGGACCTCCTTGCCCTCACTGTCTCGCTCTACCTTCCCGTCCAGAGCAGGAGACTTTCTAGCTTCGGCATGAGCATAGTCAGGCCCCACAGTATATACCTGGAGTTGACATCAACATCTTAGTTGAACATTGATCTACTGGTCTTGATGATCATGGAAAATACGGTGGATCCTCTCTACACAAACTCCATTCGTTACAGGACAGCGCCCCAAAGCAAATTTTCACATTAAAATGAATGCAAATAAAATTACCTTGTTTTATGTGTCTAGGAAAAAAGAAAAACATATGTAAATGAACCCTTTATTGCCTTTTTGTTCTTTTAAAGGTTCCCTGCCATATTTTTATTTTATTTTTTAATAATTTTTAATGTCCTTTTATCATGTTTGCAAGATAATTTGAGTTGGAAATGCCCAAGATGGTGTTTTTCAAACTATTCTAGTTGGTATTTTACACCTGGAAGATGAGACTACCGGATTTCTTATTAATATTCAATATGTAAATACATTTTGCACTGATTGGATCAGCTTACCTTAATTTGTATATGGCATATGACCGCGGCAGTCGTGTACACATAGAACGTGTATTTGCTTCTACAATCGTCAGTCGTAAACAAGTAGTACTTACTAGAGATGGCAGCTTCCTCACTCAGCATTGTGCTGGGTGCCCACAAATTGTGAAAATCATTGTATCCGCCATTGTTTGAGGACGTTGTGAGTGATGCAGCATATTCTTGACGCCAATTGGCTGTAGCAACGCAGCGTCACGTGAATTTGAGTTGAGTGGGCAGGTACTTGAATATTAATTGGTGAATCGCCGATTTCAAATCCACCTGTTTTGAAGGCGGTTAGGTTTTCAAAGCCTAGTGCATACAACTGACAAAAGGCATAGATGTCAAACTTCAACCAGGTCACAGACTCATTTTGACCCATGTTATGCATAAAACAGTAGAAATCGTTTTTGATTTTGAAGGCATGGGACCTTTAAGAAGAGTACAGAGCTGACGCACCTGAGTGAAAACACAATTTAGCGTTCCGCCTGGATACTGTGACCGTTTTAACTGAAGCAATTTTTGTTCGATAATGTTTTTTGTAAACTGATTTGTTTGTGAACATGGTTGGTCCTAAACTTGAGGTTCCATTGTACTACATTAACTCTGTTCAGATGCTTCAAAGCCGCTTGCAATGGAGTCATTGAAGCATTCCCTCTAGTCTCTGCAGAAGCCTCCAACTGAATGTGAACTGAATTTAACAAAATTTACAACGTTTGCTCTTGTGGTGACAAATGGAATAACTGATGCCTTTACAACTATCATAGTCTCTGATTTGTTTTATCATTATCAGGGCTGCACATAAACATTTTGGTCGTGCTCTCAAATGAGCACCAGAGGTTGCTGCGTGGTGCTCATTTTTTTCATGACTCACCGACTTCACTGGATGAACTTATGTCCATTTGTAGACATACCCGCCATCTGTTATTTCTTTTCTGCTCAAATAAAGGAATACAACTTTTGTTTTGTTGTGTTTCGTGACCTTAGAACTCCCCCTCCCCTTTTAGGTCTTTTTGCATATGCTTTACGTTTTATTAGTCGTAATCTAAACCAGTTCAGAGACTAGTAAACAGCCTGTACATAGATACCTGTAGCAATAGACATTTTATATAATTTTATACCTTGCATTCTTTATATAAAAACATAGACAAAATTGTTGGTACCCATCTGTTAATGAAATAAAAACCCACAGTAGTCACAGAAATTACTTACCCACAGTGGACACTGAAATAACTTGTATCTGACAAAAGTATTAATAAATAAATTAAACAATGAAAATCCGACATTGTTTTTGAATTGTGGTTCAACATGATTATTTTTACAAAACAAACTCATTAAACAGGTCTGGACAAAAATGATGGTCCCACTACAAAAGATTGAAAGTAATTTGACCACTGGAACTAGTTCAAACAATGTGTGTCTAATTAGCATCACAGGTATTTTCAAACTTGTAATCAGTCGGTCACTAGTAATCACTGTGCTGTTTGGTGACATGGCGTGTACTACGCGAAACATGCACCAGAGGAAGCGAAGGAGAGAGTTGTCTCAGGAGATCACGTTAAATGTAAAGACGTTAAGACCATTTCCGAGCAGCTTGATGTTCCTGTGACTACATTTACATAAATTATTCAGAAACTTAAAATCCATGGGACTGTATCCAACCTAACTGGACATAGCTGTAGGAGGATTATTGATGACAAATTGAAGAGACGGCAAACGCAAATGGTAACAAAAGAGCCCAGAACAACCTCAAAAGAAATTAAAGGTGAACTCCAACGTCAAGGTACATCTGTGTCAGATCACACCATACGTCGTTGTTCGAGCCAAAGTGGACTTCGTGGAAGGAGGACACCACTGTCGGAAATAAATCATGAAAAAGCGAGACTGGAATTTGCCAAACTGCATGTGGATAAGCCACAAAGCTTCTGGGAGAATACTCTATAAACAGACAAGACAAAACTGGAATTTTTTGGCAAGGCACATCAGCTCAATGTTCACAGCTGCAAAAAATGAAGCACATCAAGAAAAGAACACTGTCCCTACTGTGAAAGATGGAGGAAGTTTATTTTATGTTCAGGGGCTGCTTTGCTCCATCTGGCACAGTGTGTCTTGAATCGTGAACGGTACAATAAAATCAAGACTATCAAGGTATTCTGGAGAGAAATGTGATGCCCAGTGTCAGAAAGCTTGATTTCAGTTGCAGCTCATGGGTCTTGTAACAGGATAATGACCCAAAAGACACAGCAAAAAAAAACCAAGAATGGCTGAGAGCAAAACATTGGACTATTCTGAAGTGACCTTCTCTGAGTCCTGATCTAAATCCTATTGAACATCTGTGGAAGGAGCTGAAACATGCCATCTGGAGAAAGCACTAAACCTCTTTGCCAAAATACCTGCTGGTCTCATTGAAAATTACAAAAAACGTTTGATTGTAGTGATTGACTCAAAATGTTGTGCAACAAGGGTACCACCATTTTTGCCAAGGTCTGTTTCATGAATTAGTTTTGTAAAATAATTATGTTAAACCACAATTCAAAAGCAAGGTCTGATTTTCTTTGGTTAATTTTCATAAAATGTTCATTTATTATTATTTTTGTCATATTCAAGTTATTTCAGTGTCCACTGTGGGGTTTTCTTTCATTAACAGAGGGGTACCAACAATTTCATCTATGTGTGCATCTGTAATTATAAATAAATAATTATTTTATAATCCTGTGAGGACATTTTCAGGTTATTTCTAAATTATGGCAAAAGGGAGAGGGACCGTGGTTGTACCAGCCTACACAGCTGAAGAGGACGATATAATGGTGGTCGAGGCGGCCGCCATTGAGGAGTCTCGCACAGGGTGCCACTGAAGCTAGGACCACCCCTGACTTGCAGCATGGGACCACGTGATCAGCTAATTTGGCGCATTTTCGAGGGTAGTGGTCACCAATCTTTTTTGCACCACGGTCCAGTTTCACGTAAATACATATTTTGACAGACCGTCGCTGCTGTCGTGCAGCAAGACTGAGACGCCCGACGGAGCCTGCTGCCTCATCAGCAGCCGATGCACTCACTCAGCCACCATCACTGCTTGAGAGTGTCGCCAGGTGTGGGGAACTTTCTTGTGCGCCACAGAGAACTCTGAACTCAACTAAACTGAGAGAGGAATGAATCAATTCATGAAGTGATTCCATTCAGTACATTCACTAAAAATATTTTAGTTTTAACGAGTGGTTTGTAAACGACAACACTACTCGACCACCGTCTACTGCTGCTTTTCATTTTCGCATGCGCACCTGTGCACCACTTACAATGGAGGAAATAATTATTTGATCCCTCAATGATTTTGTAGTTTACCAACTGACAAACACATGGACTGTCTATAATTTCAATGATAGGTGTATTTTAACAGGGATAGACAGAATATAAAATATATATATTTTTTAAATCCCATAAAGCACAAGATTCAAAATTAAAATTATTTTGCGCCAGCAGGATGACCGACTGCCTCACAGTTCTGGGGACCGGGGTTCAAATCCCGGCCCCACCTGTGTGGAGTTTGCATGGTTCAAATCCCGGCCACGCCTGTGTGGAGTTAGCATGTTCTCCCCGTGCCTGGGTGAGTGTTCTCCGGGCACTCTGGTTTCCTCCCACATCCCAAAAATATGCGTGGTAGGTTGATTGAAGATTCTAAATTGCCCGTAGGTGTGAATGTGAGTGCGAATGGTTGTTTGTTTCTATGTGCCTTGCGATTGGCTGGTGACCGGTTCAGGGTGTCCCCCGCCCCCTGCCCGAAGATAGCTGGAATAGGCTCCAGCAGCCCGCGACCCAAGTGAGGATAAGCGGTATGGAAAATGGATGCATGGAAAGTATTTTGCAATTCATTGTGAGAAATTTGACCCCCTATCAAAACATGACTTGGTACTTGGTACTTCGCACGAGCCAGTACAGAGGTCAGACGTTGCTTTGTAGATGATCACCAGGTTTACACACATCTCGGGATGTATTTTGGATCACTCTTAATTGCATATCATCTCCAAATCCTTAAGGTTTCGAGGCTGTGTTTTGACAACTCGATTTCCAATGGAATTTAGGTCTGGAGACTCGCTAGGTGACTCCATGACCTTAATGGGCTTCTTCTTTAGCCAGTCTTTCATTTCCTTGGCTGTTTGCTTTGGGTCATTGTCATGCTGGAAGCCCCATTCATGACCCATTGTAAGCTTTCTGGCTGAGAGAAGGCGGTTGTCACCCAGGATTTATGGATGGACAAGGCTCCATCCATAGATCCCTCAATGCAGTGACGTTGACTTGTCCCTTTTGCAGAGAAACACCCCCACAGCATAATGCTTCCACCTCCGTGCTTGATGGTGGGAAAGGTGTTCTTGGCGGTCATAGTCTGACTTCCTCTTCTCCAAAACACGGCAAGTCAAATGGATTCCAAACAGCTCAATGTTTGTCTCATCTGACAACATCACCTTCTCTCAATCATTCTTTGAATCATTCAGATGTTCATTGGCAAACTTTGGACGGGCCTGTGTATCTGCCTTCTTGAGCAGGGGGACCTTTCAGGCGCTCCAGGATTTTAATCCATTACGGCGTAGTGTATTAGCAATGTTTTTCTTGGTCACTGTGAATTAACAAGCTCCTCCCATGTAGTTCTGGGCTGATGCCTAATCTTTCTCATGATCACTGATACCCCATGAGGTGAAATCTCGTGAGGAGACCCAGACCGAGTCCTTCTATTTTTATTCCATTTTCTAATAATTGCACCAACAGTTGTCTCCTTCTCACTCAGCCTCTTTCCAATGGTATTGTAGCCCATTCCAGCCTTGTGCAGGTCCACCATCTTGTCCCTGATGTCCTTAGAAGGTTCTTTGGTCTTGGTCACAATGGAGAGGTTGGTGTCTGATTAATTGATTATCTGGTACAGGTAACAAGGCGTTTTTCATACAGTGAACGAGTTAAGATTAGCAGTATTTTCTTAAAGTGAGACGACTAACCTGTCGTCTTCTTCTTTTCCTTTCGGCTTGTCCCTTTAGGGGTCGCCACAGCACGTCATCTTTTTCCATGTAAGCCTATCTCCTGCATCCTCCTCTCAAACACCAACTGCCCTCATGTCTTCTCTCACAACATCCATCAACCTTCTCTTTGGTCTTCCTCTCGCTCTCTTGCCTGGCAGCTCCATCCTCATCATCCTTCTACCAATATGCTCACTATTTGTCCTCTGGATGTGACCAAACCATCAAAGTCTGCTCTCGCTAACTTTGTCTCCAAAACATCGAACCTCGGCTGTCCATCTGATGAGCTCATTTCTAATTTTATCCAACCTGGTCACTCCGAGAGTGAACCTCAACATCTTCATTTCCGCCACCTCCAGCTCTGCTTCCTGATGTCTCTTCAGTGCCACTGTCTCTAATCCGTGCATCATGGCTGGCCTCACCACTGTTTTATAAACTTTGCCCTTCATCCTAGCAGAGACTCTTCTGTCACATAACACACCTGACACCTTCCTCCAGACGTTCCAACCTGCTTGGACCCGTTTCTTTACTTCCTGACCACACTCACATTGCTCTGGACGGTTGACCCCAAGTATTTAAAGTCCTCCACCCTTGCTCTCTCTTCTCCCTGTAGCCTCACTCTTCCCCCACCACCCATCTCATTCATGCACATATATTCTGTTTTACTTCGGCTAATCTTCAGTCCTCCGCTTTCCAGTGCATGCCTCCATCTTGCTAACTGTTCCTCCACCTGCTCCCTGCAGATCACGTCATCTGCAAACATCATAGTCCACGGGGATTCCAGTCTAACCTCATCTGTCAGCCTATCCATCACCACTGCAAACAGGAAGGGGCTCAGGGCTGATCCCTGATGCAGTCCCACCTCCACCTTAAATCCGTCTGTCACACCTACAGCACACCTCACCGCTGTTCTGCTGCCCTCGTACATTTCCTGTATTATTCTAACATACTTCTCTGCCACTCCAGACTTCCGCATGTAGTACCACAGTTCCTCTCTGGGAACTCTATCATAGGCTTTATCTAGATCTACAAAGACACAATGTAGCTCCTTCTGACCTTCTCTGTACCTTTCCATCAACATCCTCAAGGCAAATAATGCATCTGTGCATCTCGGCATGAAACCATACTGTTGCTCGCAAATACTCACTTCTGTCCTGAGTTTAGCCTCCACTACTCTTTACCACAACTTCATTGTGTGGCTCATCAACTTTATTCCTCTATAGTCCCCACAGCTCTGCACATCACCCTTGTTCTTAAAAATGGGTACCAGAACACTTTTCTTCCATTCCATAGGCATCTTCTCACGCGCTAGAATTCTATTGAACAAGCTGGTCAAAAACTGCTTCAATAACTCCACAGGAATGTCATCATGACCAACTGCCTTTCCATTTTTCATCCTCTTTAATGCCTTTCTAACTTCCCCCTGACTAATCCTTGCCACTTCCTGGTCCACCACACTTTCCTCTTCTACTCTCCCTTCTCTCTCATTTTCCTTATTCATCAACTCCTCGAAGTATTCTTTCCATCTAGCTAGCACACTGCTGGCACCAGTCAACATATTTCCATCTCTATCCTTAAATCACCCTTATCAAAATAACCCCGACTCCATTTCTCTTCCCATCTACACCATGGTAAAATAATTTAAACCCTGCCCCTAAACTTCTAGCCTTACTGCCTTTCCACCTGGTCTCCTGGACACACGATATATCAACCTTTCTCCTAATCATCATGTCAACCAACTCCTGAGATTTTCCTGTCATAGTCCCAACATTCAAAGTCCCTACATTCAGTTCTAAGCTCTGTGCTTTCCTCTTCTCTTTCTGCCGAAGAACCCGCTTTCCACCTCTTCTTCTTCGACTTCGACCCACAGTAGCTGAATTTCCAACGGCGCCCTGCAGGTTGACGGCGCCGGTGGCAGACATTGTTAACCCGGGCCACGACCGATCCGGTATGGAATTCTTTGGATGAACGCTCATATTTGTTTGGCAAAATTTTAAGGTGGATGCCCTTCCTGACGCAACCCTCTGCATTTATCCGGGCTTAGGACCGGCCTACAGTTTGCACTGGCTTGTGCCCCCCATAGGGCTGCATTGAGACGACTAATCTGTGGGAGCCAGAAATCTTTACTGTTGGTAGGGGAGCAAATATTTATTTCACTCAATGAAATACAAATACATTTTTTTTTTTTTTTTTTTTTTTTTTTTTTTTTTTTTTTTAAATGTGATTTTCTGGATTTTCTTTTAAATGTTTTGTCTCTCACTGTTTACATACAACTACCATTAAAATTATAGACCGCTCATATCTTTGTCAGTGGGTGACCTTACAAAATGAGTGAGGGATCAAATAATTATTTCCTCCACTGTATGTGCGTGCACCTTTGAACATTATGAATTTACAAAATTCAATTGCACTGTGGAGGAAAACATTAAGGACTTCACCTATTCTGCTTTGTAGCAAAGGACAGCTAACCCGCTGACGTATACAAATGACTTGGAAGTTAAATCTCTTTCATCATATTTTTATTTTCCAGACTCTTTCTATGAACTTTCCTTGAAGAAATAACACCTTACCTTCACATCTGTGCCATCTGTTGGCATAAACTCTTCATAGATGTAAGAGCCAGTCTTCCTCACATTGCTCTCTGGTGAGTATACACTGCTTCTGCTCCCAATCTAGAGAAGTCAGAGAGTTGATGTTAAACAGTGTGAATATTATCGCTGAGTGAAATGTTGTAAACACAGTCTTTTAAAGGCATTGATCTGCAGAGCTCTTGCCGTCAGACAATATTTTGCTTACTGTGTGGCAAGTGACAATGATTAAGTCAAGAAAAGCACAAACAACCCTATAAGTGTACCATTACAATCGTTTTCAGGACAGTATAACCCCGTCTTTTGCAAGGGTTACATTAAAAAAATCCTGCAGAAAAAAGGTCCACATTGTGCGGCACGGTTACGTGCGTTGGTAGTGACTGTACAGCGCGCGCCGTCCCCTGTATCACTAAGCAAAGCATAACATTTACAGCTCTTCAAAATATAAAAAATTAATCGAAATAATATGTCGTTGGTTACGAATGCTGAAATATAATGTGGCAAATCTGCAACTAAAAACTAATGTGTTCAAATTAGAAATCCATGAGTAGTCAAGGCCGCAAAGCCTGAACAGAGATTATGGTGTGGGATTACTACTTCCCAGTTTTGTTTTACCCCATTCGGTGTCGCTGTTTTTTGGATTAAGGTTTTGGCGCAGGATTTTATGGATGGATACCCTTCCTGACTTTCAGCCCTTCCTATTCATCTGGGCTTTGGACCAGCACCGAGTTATGCAGACTTGCAGGTATTAGTCCCAGTTAGTCTCCCATCCAAGTACTAACCAGGCCAGACCCTGCTTGGATCCAAGTTTGACATTTTCAGAGTGGTATAATCGCAATTAATGGGGGATTACTGTATTACTCAAATAAAAAGGAGGGTATCTTCTCAGTATTGAATACAGCTTTTAAAAATATTTCCAAATATATCACCAGTGATTATATTTCTGGATTGTATTAGTCATAGATGAAATTGGATCAAAAGGACCGAGTCCAAACAACTATCACCACACTGAAAGGATAATTTTGCATGCGGGGGAGGGGAGTGGGGACTCACGAGGCCTAGTTGGTAAATTGAGACATTTGCCAGGCTGCGGGCTGAGTGAATTTGGTCATTCAAAAATTAATGAATAAATTAATAAATAGATGAACAGAGATCTTTGATGAAATTAAGAAGCAAGTTACAGGCAGAGTTACAGAAGTGGAAGTGAAACATTAAGCGTGTAAACAGCGGCCAGTGAAGAAATTAGGATCAATTCAGAACTGGACAACATTTCTCCAATAAAAGATGAGCAAAGAACTATGTTTCCTCTCTTCTGATGGAAAAGTGTGTTTTCACACTTCTGTGGACTTCAGCAAGACACAGGTTGCTTTAAAGATAGTGTCATGTTCTAACAGGCAGCACCCACCAACTTGATCAGATTGTCACATAATCAGTCTTACAGACATGCCTTCCAAATTGTGAACTTTGGTTCTTTTCAATACAGATGTATGAACCAGTTTAACAGACAAGCAGTGAAAATGAACAAACAAAAGTAGTATGACAAGGGACTTAAATTATAAAACTAATAACTTTCCACAGGTATAGTAATCAATACAAAGTGGACAGAAGGAATCAATCTTGACTTGAACAACAACAAAGCACAAAGACTTGACACATTTTTTGACAAATGTGAAAGTAAGTGAAAATATATTTGACCTCAGAGCAAAAAACACCTTGATGGCAGTCATGGAGCTGGTGGAGGAGATATCCACAGACATAGGTAAAGACTACACTATTGGTGTTTTTATAGACTTTAAAAAAGCATTTGACACTATAAATGATCAGAATCAGAATCATCTTTATTTGCCAAGTATGTCCAAAACACACAAGGAATTTGTCTCCGGTAGCTGGAGCCGCTCTAGTACGACAGACAGTCAATTTACAGAACACTTTGGGGACATAAAGACATTGACAAAAGACAATTGTGCAAAAAGATGCAGAGTCCTCTAGCACTTAGACCAGTTCGAATGACTAATATTGCAATAGTCCGGTGCAATGACCATTGTGCAAAGGGCGCTGAGACTTCAAGGAGTGTATGCGGTTTAAAGTGACGAGTAGTGCGATCATCTGGGACAATGTTGGTTGTGCAAATGTTACAGATACTCCTCAATGATAGTATATTAATGAATAAATTAGAGATCTGGCATATGAGATCTGGCATACAAGTGGATAGAAAGATACTTGGATGACAGATTTCAATATGTGCAATTTAATAATGAATAGTCAAATCAATTGAAGATCACCTATGAGGTCCCCCCAAGGATATGTGCTGGCCCCCAAGTTAGTTATACTATATATTTATGATATATCTATTTCCTAAGTATTCAAATGTGTCTAATTTGCTGATGACACAATTCTCGCCAACTCAGGGGAAAAACCTAGAACAGCTAATGACAAGTACTGTGAAAAAAATAACTACATATATTGAAAAACGTCGTCAAAACAGAGCTACTTCACATGAATCTAAGAATGTCATTATACACACTTCAATGTTTTATTACTGCCATAAATGATTTATTATGTAGAAATAAGGGGCAACACGTATAAAAATAAACACTTACCCAATCTTTAAGATACAAAAAAAGGAAACCAGAATTATTCATCAAGCTGGCTACATAGAACGCTCAAATTTTATGACTTAGTTGAATTCAAAACAGCACAGGTAATGCACAAAATACACAATTTACTTTACCCCAGTGCTCAACTGTTTGAAACTAGACAATTACTATAATTTGAAAGGAACAGGTGTATTTAAAAAATCGAAGACAAGAACAAACAAAAAGAGATGTGAGCCGTGAGGAGTTAAATTGTGGAATAACTATTATAATGAACTGGAAACATGGAGCTGCCTTACTCTGTTTAAAAAGATGTTTAACACGAGTGAGAAATAAATATCCAAATCAAGAGTGATAAAAAGATGTTTGAAACAAGAGCGATCAATATACAAATCATGTATAAGGAAAAAAAAATCCAAAAAGTATTCGCTCACCTGCCTTGACTCACATATGATATCCCATTTTTAATGCAAATGGTTTAATATGACATCAGTCCACCCTTTGCAGCAATAACATCTTAAACACTTGTGGGAAGTTTTTCCACAAGGTTTAGGAGTGTTTAAGGGAATTTATGACCATTTTTCTCCTAGCATATTTGGGAGTTTACACAATTATGTTGGACAAGATAGACTGGCACTGTCTCCGCTCTGATTCAACCAGTTATATGTTCTATAGGGTTCAGGTCAGGATTGTGTCAGTCGAGTTCATCCACAAATTCTCTCATCTGTCTCTTTATGAACCTTGATTTGTGCACTGATGGACAGACATGTTAGAACAGGAAGGGCCCATCTCCAAACTATTCCCACAATCATCGATGAAGCTGTTGAATGTCTTGATTACTTCAGATAGACCTGTTATTTTTTTGACACTTTGAATTTTATACTTTTTTTTTTAGGTCTGGGAGATAAATCAATATCACAAGGTACAATTTTATGTTTCGACAGTTGTCTCAGAATTTCGTTTTTTTTCCCCCTTTAAAACAAGAACACAGTGTACTGAAACTGCAGGGGGGGGAAATGAGTGCGACACCGCGAGAAGCAGGGCTTGACATTAACCAGACATGCAAACACCAAAGAAAATGAAAAAGGTGACCAAAAAAAAAAAAAAAAAAACATTCTGGGGGGGTGTGAGGGGGGGATTCCCGGGCCCCCAGAGATAATTTTTTTATGTTAACATACAGTGGGTTACGGAAAGTATTCAGACCCCATTAAATTTGTCACTCTTTGTTATATTGCAGCCATTTGCTAAAATCATTTAAGTTCATTTTTTCCTCATTAATGTACAAGCAGCACTCCATATTGACAGAAAAAAAAATAATTGTTGAAATGTTTGCAGATTTATTAAAAGAAAAACTGAAATATCACACAGCTGTAAGTATTCAGACCCTTTGCTATGACACTCATATATTTAATTCTGGTGCTGTCCATTTCTTCTGATCATCCTTGAGATGGTTCTACACCATCATTGGAGTCCAGCTGTGTTTGATTATACTGATTGGACTTGATTAGGAAAGCCACACCCCTGTCTATATAAGACCTTACAGCTAACAGTGCATGTCAGAGCAAATGAGAATCAAAAGGTCAAAGGAACTGCCTGAAGAGCTCAGAGACAGAATTGTGGAAAGGCACAGATCTGGCCAAGGTTACAAAAAAAAATAAAAAATGCTGCTGCACTTAGTGCACTAAGTGCACAGTGGCCTCCATAATCCTGAAATGCAAGACGTTTGGGACGATCAGAATCCTTCCTAGAGCTGGCCACTCGGCCAAACTGAGCAATCAGGGGATAAGAAACTTGGTGAGAGAGGTAAAGATCATCTAAGATGGACTGATGCAAAGTCGAAAAGTGTTCTGTAGTCCAACAAGTCCACATTTGAAATTGTTTTTGGAAATTGTGGATGTCGTGTCCTCTGGGCCAAAGAGGAAAAGAACCATCCGGACTGTTATGGACGCAAAGTTCAAAAGCCCGCATCTGTGATGGTATGGGGCTGTGTTAGTGTCAATGGCATGGGTAACTTACACATCTGTGAAGGCACCATTAATGCTCAAAGGTACATACAGGTTTTGGAGGAACATATGCTGCCATCGAAAGCAACGTCTTTTTCATGGACGCCCTTGCTTTGTTCAGCAAGACAATGCCAAACCACATTCTGCACGTGTTACAACAATGTGGCTTCGTGGTAAAAGAGTGCGGGTACTAGACTGGCCTGCCTGCAGTCCAATTGAAAATGTGTGGCGCATTATGAAGCGTAAAATATGACAACGGAGACCCCGGTCTGTTGAACAACAGAAGCTGTACATCAAGCAAGAATGGGAAAGAATTCCACCTACAAAGCTTCAGCAATTCGTGTCCTCAGTTCCCAAACGTTTATTGAATGTTGTTAAAAGAAAAGGTGATGTAACAATGTAACACAGTGGTAGACATGACCCTGTCCCAGCTTTTTTGGAACGTGTTGCAGCCATAAAATTCAAAGTTAATCATTATTTGCTAAAAACAATAAAGTTTATCAGTTTGGGCTAAAATCCTGTAGTCTGATCTAGCCATATAATATAAATATAATCATATTCTACATTTGAATAGATAAAGAATAAATTAGAAAACTATGAAAAATACTCTCAATCAACAAAATAAGTTCAATTCAGTTTTTTTTTTTTACTGTCAGTATATGATGGGTGTAGCGGACATGCACGCCGC
Organism: Phycodurus eques; assembly: GCF_024500275.1. NCBI lineage: Eukaryota > Metazoa > Chordata > Actinopteri > Syngnathiformes > Syngnathidae > Phycodurus > Phycodurus eques. The sequence continues at coordinate 4,700,212 of NC_084526.1, forward strand.
AACTTTGAGGCGTCACAGAGACTCGCGACCATCTGAGAACTCCCACTCCCCCACGCTGCCCTGCTGTGAGACGGCGACTAGGACAGGGGCTTGTGCACGTCAAGTGGACCTTAACCTAATTATCAGCTTCCCGTCAACCAAAGGGTTGGGGAAGACTATGTGGTTAATATCCACCGATGCGCGTGAGGCTCCACCCACTGGCGTTGAGAGGAACTGGAAACGCCAGAACTTGAGAGGAACTGGAAACGCCAGAACTCTGATGTTCGTTAACAGAAGATAAAATTTCCGTTTTTATATCTTGCAAACTCTGTAGAAATATTCCAAATGTATGCCTTGGTGTCTGTGTCCCCATTCTCACTTTCACAGGTCCTCTGCATGATTTTGAAAGCTGTTCATGATTTGAAATCAAACAGTACCAAATGTTGTATTGAACAATAAGCAACTGCCACGACCAAAGTTTACACAATGATCCTATGCGTGAGAGTACAAAGTTGGGAGTGCTTTAGATTAATATTATTTTAAAATCCATTCACTCAAATTTGTAGACAAGATTCAGGCTGATGGGTGTGGTTTTCTCCAAGTCGGCACTCCCTCTTCCTCCGCCCCGTCCCTGGGGTATTTAACTCTAAAATCACACCTTTCTCGGAGTAGAGTTGAGTTCAGGATAGTCTTTTTTTCCCCCCCTCTCCTTGTACCTTGCAGGCTGGCCGTCAGCCACCCCTCCCCCGTTTCCCCTTTTGTGCGGGCACATGGCTTGGTAAACGCGAGCCTCCGCTAAGTGATCAGAGACCCTACTACGAAGGTACCGGGTCCACTCCCAGCCAAGCGGGATCGCTCTGAAATTGCCAGCGAGCCACGAAAGAGGCAGGAAGAGAGACGTCCTGTTCTCTCAAGAAGGCGTGACGACCAGCCATTTTTCTTCTCCCGCCTCTCGTTCCCTTTGTTTGTATTTTTGTACATCTTTTCGTCTGCAACCAAATCTGTTGCCTTTCTTCCGGAGCCGCTTCCAAAGGAAGACCACCCCCAAAGACCAGCTGATCAGCGTTCGTGAGTCGACACTGCAATCCTTACTATGATGTACAACATCAGTGCGTAATAATGGGGAAATTACTAGCTTCATACGAAATCCCAACTTTACCTTCTCTCACTCTGACTCAACGCATTAAATGCTCACACGCTCATTTAGTTCAGCCCAGCGACCACACACGATGTCCTCTTTTCCATTTTCGTACGCCTTATTTTCTCTCTTTCGTTTACCCTTAGAGTTATTTTCTTGCTGTAGTTTGTAGTTGTGTGTTTCATTAACTATACCATTAAATTCCACTCGTGGTCGTACTCTGTGTGTGTTCTGCATTTAAGTAAACCTCTGTAACCTAGGACTCAAAATGTCGTAGAGTGTCGCGACCTCCAGATTATGAGACTGATTAAAAAGGTTTGTCGTCATTTCGCCTTAAGTTAAACTTGTAAAAAGTGACGTGGTGCCCCTCATATATATAAAATATCTTGATTTATAACACTGTAATTTAAAATTACGATAAACCGGACGTGACGCAAATGTCAATCCCGGTTTATTACTTTCTCCTAAATTACTTACAATTCTTATTTCATACATAATCGCGACAATGGGAACATCATTTGCTTTCTCCACATGTGCAGCAATACACTTCTTTCTGCAACTGCGGTTTAGTTTGATTGATAATCGCTGTCCCTGCTGTGCATGTCTTGGCCTCTGAGGGGCAGCGTGATACATGCAATGAGATGCACACTTGCAGTAACAAAAAGTAGAACAAGTCACGATCGAATATTGTTATTATAACTCGGTTTTCACAGAGTTGGAAGAATATATGCCAGAGTGTATTGTTATATTGGCTGTTTGTATTTGGTTATACAGCGTTTGTGTACCAATATTCATTATTTTGAGAGAGAAGTGCCGCAAGTTCAATGCTAATTTTCGTTCGCTCGTCAATGGTTTTTCATTCATTGTGTTTTAGCTGAGAGCTAGCTATGTTTGTGAACAAAAACAAAGAAAGAAATGAAGGCTGTGATGTATTTGAACATTCAGTAGATGTAATTCTTTTGTTATTTGAGTTTACTGTTACAGTGAGCTTAAACTGGAGTGCCAACGAACGACTTAATAACGACGACGATATTCACTCTTATTCCTTGCTACTATGTTAGCAACCTGCTGTTGTGATCACGTGCAATCTGCATGCCGTTCGGGCGCTGCTGAATAAAAGTGCTGGAGCGGCACATGGAATGGACTGCTTGTACCTGTGTAAAAGATCCGATAATAATTTTTCTGCTGACATTAGACCGATTTCAAAGATTGGATCGGGACACCCTAACCATACAAATAGGATGATAAAAGGAATTTCATTTAAAAGAGGCTAAGACCAGACCTTTCTGAAGAGACGTTGGCTGCCACCACCAGCAGAAGTGGGGTAGTAGATATAGACATTGTGGTCCTCAGCACAGACAGGCTTCTCAACGAAAGGCTTCTGGAATATTTCTCCATTAACTTCCACATGGTCTTCTCCTTCCACCAGATTACACTCTAAGAAATATCATAGCAAATGTTTCTGTTTGCAAGCATACATTTTATTAATTTTTGATAATGATCTTGAGCCCCTCTTGGGAAAATGTGGTCTGAGCCACTTTCTATAACAGTGTTCTGAACTGTAACAATGTTCAGTTTTGCAACGTCTACATATTTGATACAAAATGTATCCTCAAGATAAAACCACAATCATATTATCCTAACACAGAAGCACCACCACCTTAGCTGCAAGCATATCTTAGACTAGCAAGAATGTATAAAGTTAAGCTCAGCGCCCTCCACATCATTGGGTAGTGTCAATATGGGGAAAGAAAAAGTCAAGCCAAAACCACATTTTCTCAAAGGACTCCCTAAAACAGGAAAAAGCAAGTAGATCGAGATTACAAATGCTACCACTACCCAACAATTAAAGTTTGTGCCAATGTGAGATCAATACTGACCATCCGGTTTATCTGGATCACGATTCAGCACAGCATAGCGTGGCAGATCTATCCCTTCTTCTTGCAGGATGCGATATACTTCTCTCCTGCCAGAAATTTGATGGAAACAGGTCATAAAAAAATTCCATAAAGCAAGTGAATGCTCACTTTTTGCAAAGCATGATTCAAACCTTAACACTGTAAATGAACACAAAAGATGTACCTGTCCTGTATGTAGTACTGCATGTTCAGGTCATTGATGAGCAGAGGGTTTCTTAGTTTGGCATAGCTCACTGCTTTATCTAGTGGAAATCCTGGTTGGCAAGCAGAAATATTTAGAATAATTAAGATAATGATAGCTGGTTTGACAAAAGTCCTACAGTACATATTCCAAGATTTAAAATGACACCTTAAGGCAGGACTTTTCAGATCAAGGAGGGCATAACTACAGATATGTTTAAGCCAGGGGTCACCACCATTGTGACATGCAGGGCTTCCGGAGTCAGTGTCGGTCGGTCTGTTTGACATAACCTTTCTAAATAATTACATTTTGTATAATGTACATTTGTAATTGAAAAAAAAAACAACCTAATAATTTAACCATAATAATATATATTTAATAGCAATATATGTACTGTATCATGACTGACACAATATAATAACTGCATATTCATGTAAAGTAGTCATGCCTTTAAACTTACTTGAAAACGTATACGATATGTAGTCTGAGTTCTTGATTTTGGTTCGTAAACACAGCTTGTGTTGAATCTTGTGTCATTTGTAGGACAAAATGTGGCTTATTTTTGTACAAATGATCACATCCATCAGTTTTACATGCACTACTCTTTTTACATTTGCCGTAAATGTTAATCTTCACAAACACTTCAAAAGCAGATTGAACATTATAAGGTGATCAATGGTCATTTATTTTTGGGTGCATGGCAATGCACGTTGCTCCCCACTGCACAGTTATCTGGTATCACTTGACACTGATGGACGAGGAACGATTTACACTTGTCAGTTTCAGTCCAAACACAGATACGCACATCTTTTCTCGAATGCAGGACAGTGTCTTGAAAAAGTTTTCATAGCCCTTGAACTTTTTCACATTTTGCCACCTTACAACGACAACCAAATGTTTTGTAATTGAGATTTTATGTGATCGACACAAAATCACACAAAGTAGCACATTAAGGTAAAGTGGAACATAAATGAGTTTTAAAATTTTAAGCAAATAAAAATCCCAAAAATGTGGTGTGCATTTGTATTTAGCCCCCCTGCGTCAATACATTGCAGAGCCACCTTTCGCTGCAATTACGGCTGCAAAACGTTTGGGGTGTGTCTCCGCTACCTTTATACATCTTGACAGTGAATTGTTTGCTTTCTTTGCAAAATAGCGCAAGCTCGGGCAGATTGGATGGAGAGGGTCTATGTTCTGCAATTTTTAAATCATACCACTGATCCTCAATGGGATTTAGGTCTAGACTTTGACTGACCCATTCAAACACGAAGATTCTTTGATCTAAAGCTTTCCATCGTAACTCTGGCTTTATGTTTAGGGTCATTCTGTCTGTAGTTTTTAGTTGTTTGCTTCAAACCCTTTGTTTTTGAAGAGTGGATCTTTTATACATGTATCTGAGCATGAAATATATTAACTGTGATGAACATTGGTTCAATAAAAACAGATATATGCACATACAGATCCATCCATCCATCCATCCATTTTCTGAGCCGCTTCTCCTCACTAGGGTTTGCAGGCGTGCTGGAGCCTATCCCAGCTATCATCGGGCAGGAGGCGGGGTCCACCCTGAACTGGCTGCCAGCCAATCGCAGGGCACATATAAACAAACAACCATTCGGACTCACAGTCACACCTACGGGCAATTTAGAGTCTCCAATTAATGCATGTTTTTGGAATGTGGGAGGAAACCGGAGTGCCCGGAGAAAACCCACGGAGGCACGGGGAGAACATGCAAACTCCACACAGGCGGCGCCGGGTTTTGAACCCCGGTCCTCAGAACTGTGAGGCAGACGCTCTAACCAGTCGGTCACCGTGCCGCCCACATACAGACCCTTTCAAGAAAATTAGAATATATATGAAAAAGTTCCATCCATCCATTTTCTGAGCCGCTTCTCCTCACTAGGGTCGCGGGCGTGCTGGAGCCCAGCTATCATCGGGCAGGAGGCGGGGTACACCCTGAACTGGTTTCCAGCCAATCGCAGGGCACATAGAAACAAACAACAATTCACACTCACATTCACACTGACGGGGAATTTAGAGTCTTCAAATAACTTACTCTGCAAATGTTCATTGTAATGTCACTACCTTAAAGGGGCGGTTACCCCATAGTGGCAGGGTGGACAGCAATTTCAGGGAGAGATGTAAAATGTTAAATATAATTGAAAATAGAATATACATGAGCAAATAGACCCATTTTATATATTTAAAAAAAAAAAAAAAAACGGGCAATAAACCATGTTATAAAATGTTTGGTTTAGTCTCATTTAGAAGTTCAACAATTAATCAATTAACAACTATTTTGATAATGGATGAACTGTTTAGAGACATTATACTCAAAATAGTTCAAATACTTGGAATTTCAGCCTTTCAACAGTAAATATTCTGAGATTTCTGTCGCCCTCAATGAAAGCACACTGCTTATATTTGTGTTTAATTAAAATAAGACATTAGAAAACATCTAACTTTGAGTTTGCTAGTGCATTTTCTGCACGGTCAATTTGAAATAATGTCCTTTTTTTTAATAAAGGGATGGATATTGAAAAAAATGTTTTTGTCATCCGATTCATTGAAAAAAATAATTGACGGCTTAATCAGATTATTAAAATAATCATTAGTTGCATCCCCAGTCTCACAGCCACCAAAAACATTTTAAGAGACTTATTTTACTGGTAATAAGACCTCTGTGTTTCATTATTCCGCTGCATTTTATGATGGCTGATTCTGATGAAGAAGAAGACAATTCATATAGTGATATTGTCCCATTTATGTTGATTTCCATAATTCCATTCATAAAGTTATTATAGATTCAGGGCCCACAATTTAAACAATTTCAAGTATTTTTTTATTTTTACATAATTTGTGCTTCCAGCTCATAAAACCCACAAAATCAGGAATTTGAAAAATTAGAATACTGTGAAGGAATCACCATTCTCAGTTTTGGCAGGAGAAAAAAAAGAGAGAAAGAAATTAGGGTCACATTAAAATCTATCAAAATATGGTACTTTCAAAACGATATGTTAATCCTCAGTACTTGGTTGGGAATCCCTTTGCTTTAATCACTGCCTCGATGCGGCGTGGCATTGAGACAATCAGCCTGTAGCATTGCCTTCGAGTTATGGACACCCAGATTTCCTTGATGATTGCTGTCAGTTCTTCTTTGTTTTGAGGTCTGGTGACCCTCATTTTCCTCTTGATAATACCCCATAGATTCTCAGTGGGGTTTAGATCCGGCAAGTTGGCTGGCCAGTCAAGCACTGTGATGGCATGGGCAGCAAACCAGCTTTTGGTGCTTCTGGCGGTATGGGCAGGGGGGGCCAGGTCCCGCTGAAAGATGAAATCTGGATCTCCATTCAGATCTTCAGCAGAAGGAATCATGAAGTCCTCTAAAACATTCTGATAGACTATTGCGGTGTCCTTGGATTTCAGAAAGCAGCGTTTACCGACACCTGCACTGGACATTGCACCCCAAATCATGACTGTGGATATTTCACACTGGAGCTCAAGCAGCTTGGGTTCTGTTCTTCACCAGTCTTCCTCCAAACCCTTGGACGTTGATTCACGAATTAAAGCCACATTTTACTTTCATCGGAAAAGAGGACCTTGGACCACTGGCCAACAGTCCAGTCCTTCTTCTCCTTGGCCCAGTTGAGACGCTTCCTACATTGGCTCAAGCTCAGAAGTGGCTTGGCCGGAGGAACCCGACAGTTGTAGCCCACCGCCCACCTTTTTTTTATTCCTGATTTTGTGGGTTTTATGAGCTGGAAGCCCAAATTATGTAAAAATGAACAAAGAAATACTTAAAATTGTTTAAATTGTGGGCCTTGAATCTATAATCTATGAAAGTTTAACTTTTTGAATGGAATTATGGAAACAAACTTTTCCATGATATTCTAATTTTTTTGGAAAGAGTCTGTATTTGATCTATATTTAAAATGGCAATTTTGTCATACATCTGGTAAGGAAGTGCGCAGTCCTATGTGGCCCCCTGGAAGCGCTGACAAAAAAATTACTTCGTCTTACTTCAGCTAATCTTCATTCCTCTTACATGTCCTGTACAATTTTAACATACTTCTTTGCCACTCCAGAGTTTCTCATGCAGTCGCACCCTTTCTGGGTACTCTGTCATAGACTTTCTCGAGCGCTCCAAAGAAAATGTAGCTCCTTCTTACCTTCTCTGAATTTCTCCATAATAAGATATATTTCTAATCATCCTGATTACAGGACACAATGACATACACACACTAGCTTTTGCAGTTAAAAACGACCACACTATGTTATGAATGCGCGTGCACACTCACACACACACACATTCAGGCTGAGAACAGGCGGGAACCGGTTTGATAAGAAGCTGGTGAGGAAACGGACTGTTATCTGAAAAAGGGAGCCATTTGGCTTCCGGATCCCACGAGAGAAGGAAGACAGTCCACCTGCCCATAGTCTTGTAAACCATAGTCTTTTAAATTTGTCTTCTTGATTTCGTTGTAAAAAATACTCAAAAGACAAGTTTCATGTATCAGGATTCTTATTCGGAAACAAGATCACCACCAAAGGAACCGCGAAAAAGGAACTCCATCAAGGACTTTTTCCTTGCAAGGCCGGCTGAGTAACGCTTGGGCCTCGCTCAGAATTCTTTACATCAACACCACCATCAAGGTAAATAATACATCTCTGGTATTTTTCTGAGGCATGAAACCATACTGGTACTCACAAATACTCATTTCCCTTAACTTCATTGTGTGGCTCATCAACTGTATTCCTCTATAGTTCCCACAATTCAGCACATCACCCTTATTCTTAAAAATTGACACCAGCACACTTTTCCTCCATTCCTGCAGTATCTTCTCACCATCTAGAATTCTGTTGAACAACCTGTTCAAAAACTGCCTTTCCATTTTTCATTCTCTTTAGTGCCTTTCTAACTTGCCCCTTACGAATCACTGCTACTTCCTGGTTCATCACACTTCCCTCTTATAGTCTTCCTTCTCTCTCATTTTACTCATTCATCAGATCCTAAAAGCATTCTTTCCATCTATCCATCACATTACTGGCACCAGTCTACACATTTCCAGCTCTATCCTTAATCACGCTCACATGCTGCACATCCTTTCTTTCTATCTCACGCAGTCTGTCTGGCCAACCTGGACAGCTCTCTCTCTCGTTCTTTAGTGTCCAACTTGGCATACATGTCATCATATGCCTCGTGTTTGGCCCTTGCCACCTCTACCTTGGCCCTATGTCGCATCTTCGTGTATTCTTGTCTCCTCTCCTCAGTATCCCACTTCTTAGCTAACCTCTTTCCATGTATGCTTTCCTGCACTTTAAGGTTCAGTCAACAAATCTCCTTCTCCCCTTTCCTACCAGAAGATACACCAAGTACTCTCCTGCCTATCTCTCTGATTGAATCCCGGTCCTCAGAACTGTGAGGCTGATGCTCTAACCAGTCGCCCACCGTGCCGCCCCCGAGATTGGACAATATGAAAAAATTATTTGTGATCGTTTCTGGTTTTTTTTTCTTTTTTCTTTTGCCAGATCTAACAGCCCTACAACAAACACAAACTGGTTTGACAGTACAAGCTAAAAACATTCAGATAATCTCATAATTACGACAGTCAGCTGTTTTACTAAGGCAATTGACTGCACTGAATTGTATTTAGGGGTATTAGAGGAGAGTGGGCTGAGGAGAAACCCACGCCACACTTTTCAGATTCATATTCACTTTAATTTTGGAAAACTACCATATTTTCACGACCATAAGGCACACCGTATTAAAAGGCGCAGGCATGGTAAAACATACGCTAGCTTAAAACATACAGTAGCATGCATGCACGCAAAAACAATGTTTTTAAAAAGGCAGCAGGAGCAAAAGTGAGTTTGCTTGTACTTTATTGAAGTATTTAACAATGTGCTCACGTTATTTTTGATCAATCCTCATCCACAAATCCATCAAAGTCCTCATCTTCTGTATCAAAAATGAATAGCTGGGCAAGTTCTCAATCAAACATGCCAGGTTTCCTCTCGTCATTGTCTGAGTCAGTCTCGTTGCCGTGCAGCTCCTCAGAAATGATGCCGGCTTTTACAAAAGCTCGAACAACAGTGCAAGCAGACACGTTAGCCCAAGCATCCATAATCCATTGACAAATTGTGGCGTAACTTGCCCGGCGCTGCCTCCTAGTCTTAGTAAAGCTGTGTTCGCCATGTCATCCATGGCTCCCATGCCGCTCACTTCACTTTGAACGCCCTGTTTAAACGGATGTCCAGCGGTTCGTCAAGCCTCCCGGAATGATGGCAAGCTCAGAGTTATTGCCCTCAGTCGAATGGTGACTGTAGAGACGCTTCTCCCGGCTGTTCTTTGCTCATTAATCCATTGCTCGAATTGGTCTTCCAACTCAGGCCACCTCGCCTTGTTTTCCACTGCGGTCAAGCCAACCTCCACTCCAATGCCTTCATACTAGGCATTACGGTAATAGGTCGCCAACTCGCGGCGAAAGCCAGCTTCAAAATAAAAGCTTCCCAATAATACTGACGTCAGTGCTCTTAGGTTAAGGAATGCAACCAGCAAACTTAATTTGAATCTTGAGATACATTAAAAAATTGTGTTTATTTGATATCTTAGGAAAAATAAATGGTAAATGGACTGCACTTATTTGCTCCCAGTGGGCCTGGCAGTGCCTTGCATGGCAGCAGTCACCCATTGGTTTATGAATGTGTGTGTGAATGTGAGGCTTTGTAAAGCGCTTTGGGCACTGTGATGGTGTAGATATAGCGCTATATAAGTGCATTCCAGTTACCTTTTGTTTTTCATAAGCTATTACACACTACATTTTTTAATCCATCTGATCACTTTGTCCCCTTTGCTCTGAACTTGTTCTTGCTTTAGCGTGCATCATCACCTTCATTACATAAAACCAGGGATCTTGTTTGGTGTGTGTCCCGTGTCTGAGACGCACAAACATGAACAGGGACGCATAAACTAAAATGAATCTGCATCCGAGCACGCAATGCTATGGATTAAAATATTCCACCGTGGTGCTGGAAATCCTGCGTATGATTTATTTTTTATTTTTTTGACATGACAGGGCTCTAAAAGTGCAACCAATTTGGTCGTATATGCGCCCTAACCTCTGAATGGTGCTGCTAAAAAAAATAAAAAATAATAAATTTAAAAATAAAAAAATAGCAGGTTCACTTGTAAGCCCAGCCATTTGAGGAAGAAATGCAATATGAAAGCACACACATACAGGAAAACCAAACTGGTCTCTAAACCAATCAGAGATACTGAAGGGTGGGATGGGACTTATATTTTTTTTTTATTTATTGTACTACATTACAATGCAAAAGTTCAATATATTCGTTGCGTTAATTGTTCTGAAAAAGTATTTACTTATTTACAGTAGGTACGGAAAGTATTCAGACCACCTTAATTTTTTCACTCTTTGTTATATTGCAGCCATTTGCTAAAATCAATTAAGTTCATTTATTTTACTCAATGTACACACAGCACCCCATTTTGACATAAAAAAGGGAATTGCTGACATTTTTACATATTTATTAAAAAAGAAATACTGAAATAAATAATAAACTGAAATCTCATACAGCCATGAGTATTCAGACCCTTTACTGTGACACTCATATTTAACTCGGGTGCTGTCCATTTCTTCTGCTCATCCTTGAGATGGTTCTACACTTTCATTGGAGTCCAGCTGTGCTTGATTATACTGATTGGACATGATTAGGAAAGCCACACCTGAGTACATAAGACCTTACAGCTCACAGCGCATTTCAGAGCAAATGAGAATTATGAGGTCAAATAAACTGCCTGAAGAGCTCAGAGACAGAATTGTGGCAAGGCCCACATCTGGCCAAGGTTACAAAAAAGTTGCTGCTGCACTTAAAGTTCCTAAGAGCACAGTGGTCTCCATAATCCTTAAATGGAAGACGTTTGGGACGACCAGAACCCTTCCTCGAGCTGGCCAAACTGAGCAATCGGGGGGAAAAGAGCCTTGGTGAGAGATGAAAAAGAAGCCAAAGATCACTGTGGCTGAGCTCCAGAGATGCAATCGGGAGATGGAAGAAAGTTCTAGAAAGTCAACCAACACTGCAGGCCTCTATCAGTCGGGGCTTTATGACAGAGTGGCCCGACGGAAGCCTCTCTTCAGTGCAAGACGCATGAAAGTCCGCATTGAGTTTGCTAATAAACACCTGAAGGACTCCAAGATGGTGAGAAATAAGATTCTCTGGTCTGATGATAGAAGATAGAACATTTTGGCCTTAATTATAAGCGGTATGTGTGGAGAAAAACAGGCACTGCTCATCACCTGTCCAATGCAGTCCCAACAGTGAAGCATGGTGGTGGGAGCATCATGCTGTGGGGGTGTTTTTCAGCTGCAGGGACATGGAGACTGGTTGCAATCGAAGAAAAGATGAATGCGGCCAAGTACAGGGATATCCTGGACGAAAACTTTCTCCAGAATGCTCAGGGCCTCAGACTGGGCCAAAGGTTCACTTTCCAACAAGACAATGACCCTAAGCACACAGCTAAAATAACGAAGGAGTGGCTTCAGAACAACTCCGTGACTGTTATTGAATATCCCAGCCAGAGCCCTGACTTAAACCCAATTGAGCATCTCTGGAGAGCCCTGAAAATGGCTGTCCATCAACATTCACCATCCAACCTGACAGAACTGGAGAGGATCTGCAAGGAGGAATGGCAGAGGATCCCCAAATCCAGGTGTGGAAAAACTTGTTCCATCATTCCCAAAAGACTTATGGCTGTATTCGCTCAAAAGGGTCCTCCTACCAAATACTGAGCAAAAGGTCTGAATACTTATGGCTGTGTTATATTTCAGTTTTTCTTTTTTAATAAATCTGCAAAAATGTCAACAATTCAGTTTTTTTCTGTCAATGTGGGGTGTTATGTGTACATTGAGGGAAAAAAATGAATTTAAATAATTTTAGCAAATGGCTGCAATATGAAAAAAAGAGTGAAAAAATTAAGGGGGTCTGAATACTTTCCATACCCACTGTAAATTATCACTCTCTGATAACACTAGTGGAATAAAAAACATCAACAATAGAATCGTTTGATGTGATGAGGGTTTTTTAGGACGACCCCCCCCCCCCCCAAAAAAAAACTAATAAAAAACTGAACATATATATTGAGAGAGAGTGAGCAATGGATAACACAAACATATTGTGCAGTGTAAAATATAGAGTAACAACTGTAATATATTGTAAATCTGCAATGTCGGGGGACAGCGAAGCAAGAAGTGCGATATAGCAGAAGATTACTGTATCTGTAGTCCGTGAAGTTCCAGGGACTCATTGTTCCAGGGCTGGGACTCATTGTTTACAGACATGTGCATCCTGAGACTCTCATAGTTTCACATGTTAAATGATCTAGGTAAAACACCAATATGCTACATGTGTTGTGTGTCCTTTTTCTATTCATGCTGTTTATTTCTACTATGCAAGATGGCAATTATAAATTGTAAGAAAGAGTGATCCCCTTAAATAATTAATTAATTAACATATACGTTGGGAGCTTCCACAGGAAAAAGAAAAAAAAGAAAATCATTTTTGGGTGACTCTTTGGAGCCCTGCGCGTGACCATGTTGGCTACTCCTGGTTTTAACCTTGAAACTGTTTGTGTTCAAGACACACGTGCAAATAAGTCTGATCATACGGCAGGTCTTTTCCCCCCCTAAGTGCCTTTATGCTCTTGTATCTGTTAAAGAGGTACCTTTGGAGTGGAAGGAGATAAGGCAGTCACACAGTGGCCAGTTTTCCACTGACTCATTGAGGATGACGTCCTCTGGAAAGATGACCACGGTGATGTACTCAAACCTGCAAAGCCTCTCCAGGATCTGGGTCATTGGCTTGGACTTTGACTTCTTCATCATGCAGCATATCCCCACAACAATCTGTTGCTCAGGGGGCTGAACAAGAATGTGAAAAAGTAGAGTGAGAAAGAGGCATTCCAAAAACATTCTTTTTGGTTCTGGTGCATTACTATTTATGATACCCCTGTAGTACTCCACAGTGTATACACTATAGGTTCTTGTATATTGTTTCAAATGTGGGAAAACTCCATTCATACTATTAAAATTATGATGGCTCGTCATCTAAACAAGAGACTCAATCCTCGTCAGTGGATTGAGTATAAAATGATTTGCTTTCACTTTATGGCTTGCCAAGGCTTGCTTCTGATTAATTTGTACAGTCCTGCTCACCATTATTGGCACCCCTAAATTTTTTGCATTACCTGTATAATATCTTTAGAAATAACCAAACTTATATAATCAGGATCTATAATTGGAGGTCCAAAGTAATTTAACAAAGAAAATTGTTCTGTTTTTCCAACTTAGATATTGTCATTTCAAAGGAGAAAAAAAAACAGAAAACAGCATGTGCAGCAAATATTGGCCCCCCCTCCTTAATATTTGGTTGCACACCCTTTGGCAGCGATGACAGCGTCTAAACGTTTCTTGGATCGATCTAAAAGCTTATTGCACTTCTCAGTGGTATTTTTGCCCTCTTTGCCTTTGCAATTTGTTTAAGATCTTGCAGGGTTCTTTTCCCAATGGCAGATTTCAGCTCCCCCCAAAGATTTTCAACTGGATTATGATCAGGACTGATTGCTGGCCATTTTAAAACAGTCCATATTATCCTTTTCAACCATTCCTATGTGCTTTTGGATGCATGTGCTTTGGGTCTTTATTTTGCTGGAGGATCCATGTTCTTCGCCTCAAACCAGGTTTTCTTACACTGGGTAAGACATTTCGCTCTAAAATCGCTTGATAATTTTTTGATTTCATGATACCTGTGATACAGTCAAGGCCGCCAGTACCAGATGTAGCAGTGCAGCCCCAACGCATTATGGATCCTCCAACACGCTTGACTGTTGGCAGGGTGTTCTCTTCTTTAAAGGGTTCATTGCGGCGTCTGTAAAAATACTGTTTGTTGTGCATTGCCAAAAAGCTCTTTTTTTGTTTCATCTGACCATAAAATGCCATTGATCATTTGCTCTTTTATCAAACAATTTCTCTGTAGAAAACTGTTGTTGCACTTGATTCATTTTCTTCAGGAGAGATTCCACATTTACAGTTGTGTGAAAAAGTTTTTGCCCCCTTCCTGATTTAATAATTTTTGCATGTTTGTTACACTTAAATTTTTCCCATCATGAAACAAATTTAAATATTAGTCAAAGACAACACAAGTAAACACAAAATGCAGTTTTTAAACCTAAATGGCCCTTTGTGAAAAAGTGATTGCCCCCTAAAATAACTGGTTGGGCCACCCTTAGCAGCATCAACTGCAATCAAGCGTTTACGATAACTTGCAACTTACAGCGCTGTGGAGAAATTTTGGCCCACTCATCTTTGCTGAATTGTTGTAATTCAGCCAAATTGGAGGGTTTTTGAGCATGCACCACCTTTTTAAGGTCATGTCAGAGCATCTCAATAGGATGCAAGTTAGGACTTTTACTAGCCCACTTGAAAGTCTTCATTTTGTTTTTCTTCAACCATTCATGCTGGTGTGTTTTGGATCATTGTCCTGCTGCAGAACCAAAGTTCATTTCAGCTTGAGGACATGAACAGACATTCTCCTTCAGGATTTTTTTGGTAGACAGCAGAATTCATGGTTCCGTTTATCACAGCAAGTCTTCCAAGTCCTGAAGTAGCATAACAGCCCCAGACCATATAACAGCCCCAGACCATCACAGTACCAGCACCATATTTTACTGCTGGTATGTTCTTTTTCTAAAATGCGGTGTTACTTTTACACCAGATGTAATGGGACACACACCTTCCCAAAACTTCAACCAAACCAGACACTGTATTTTCCCACAGGTCTTAGGGTTCATCAAGATGTCTTCTGGCAAATTGAGAAGAGCCTTAATGTTCTTTTTGCTCAGCAGTGGTTTTTGTCTTGGAACGCTACCATTGTTGCCCAGTCTCTTTCTTATGGTGGAGTCATGAACACTCAGTCAGCCACTCCTGGGAAGGTTCACCACTGTTCTGTTTTTGCCATTTGTGGTTCGCTGGAGTCCCAAACCTTTAGAAATAGCTTTATAACCTTTTCCACACTGATAGATCTCAATTACTTTCTTATTTGCTTCTGAATTTCTTTAGATCTCGGCATATCAAGCTTTTGAGGGTCCTTTGGTCTACTTCACTTTGTCAGGCAGGTCGTATTTAAGTGATTTCTTGATTGAACACAGGTGTGGCACTATCAGGCCTGGGTGTGGCTAGAGAAATTGAACTCTGGTATGATAAACCAGAGTTATGTTTTAACGGGGGTTGTGGTCAATGACTTTTCCAACACAGGGCCATGTAGGTTTGGATTTTTGTCTCCTTTAATTAAAATAAAAAGAATAAAATAAAAACTGAATTTTGTGTTTACTTGTGTTGTCTGTGACTAATATTTAAATGTGTTTGATGACAAACACGCATAAAAATAAATCAGGAAGGGGATGAACACTTTTTGTAACTCAAACGGAAGCACTAAAACTTCAAGGGTGCCAATAATGGTGAGCAGGACTGTAATTGTAATTTTTTTTCAAGCATATCAACATTCCTACATTTAGGTGTTTGTGTGAAGCTCCTTACAGAGTCTGTGTCTTCATCGTCCTCATACAGTTCCATGTCTGTTCTTATGCTATCCTCCAAGACCTCGCTCTCATCGTCTTCGCAGCCCACGAAAAATCTGGGAGCGCCACGCCGGCTCTCGCCCGGGCTGTTGGGCTCTGACATCACAGTCTCCCGCAGCAGCCCTCAGCGTCCCACCGCGCCATTGTACACCAACACACCACCGGAGCGGGCCACCGATGGAAGGGCACGAGGTCAGAGGACACAAATGGTTCCACGCTGCCGAAGTTGGAAAACAGGATTGGTGAGGAGGGATGTAAAGGAGAAAAATGGGCCTCAAAGATTGCCGTGGAAATATGAGAAGGGGAACAATAATTCTGAAGAGTCCTCTGCAACAACACTGTCCCTCGAAGATGTCATTCTTTATTCAGTTGACTGAGATTGTAATTGACTTGCTTGGGACTTGGAAGCTGCAGGCCCAGTTATCTCCTGATTTCCATTTCTTCCATGATGATGAAAGGCTGACAATTCTATAAGGAAAACAGACCAATACGTGTTAATTTTTGTGATGTCAACCAGTCAATTTTCTACCTGGAGTTAGTATGTGAGCTCTAACAGAGGCAGAAATTCCACTAAGCCGGACAGGGTGACTGAGCCCTGAAGACTCATTACTCACGCTGTGTTCTGCTAAAAGGAATTGTCACTATCCGACAAGTATTCTATACTACACCCAATTCTGTGCACAAGGCAGAGCTAGATAAACATGTCTTCTGATGTACTCTGATGAACCTGTTTTGCAGGACCTTTGTGTAAAACAGGCAGTCTAACATTTTAGAAACAATTGAAGCGTTAACTTGCTCAGAACTCGAATCTCATCTAGTGTTACCAACTACACACAATTAGAACATGATCCAAATAAAACTGTGGCTTGTGTTCTAAATGCAAAAATCCCAGCAAAAAATATCTGCAGTGGATACAGCAGACAGGTTGAAAACAGCGGAAAGGGTAGACTGACTACTCGGAATCTGATATATGTAGCCCTTAGGTTTACAATTGGAATGACAGCTATACAGAAAGTTAAACGTTCAGGCACTGAGGTGAAACATTCATTTGGGCTTCACATGCATGCATTATATTAATTGGAATAATATATTCACCACTGAAACTATCGCAGATCTATGCATTCTTCCGTCACTTGAGGGGTCTGGAATTGGAAAAACTTGCCTAAATTAACTTCAGATGGTGGGCCACTGGCAATTTTTATCAGATGTGACGTTGTGAATGATTGAGAATGTGAAAGTAGTTTTACTGCAAACTGAAATACAATGGTGTAATCGAACGGTTGGCACACAATATGTGGTTGTAACAGGGTTCAAAAATTCCATACTTTTTCCATACCCTAATGTCCAGGACCTCTCAGGGGAAAAAGATTCAAATGATTTGTGACGTTTTAGTAAATATATGATGATATATATCGGTACCCTAATAGCAGAACTCCTTAAATCATTTTTGAACATTTTCATACAACAAGAAAAAATAAATAAATAAATTCAACAAACAAGAAGAGTCGATTTGCTTTGACTAAATCTTTGCATAATTCTATGACCTGGATGATTGAGAATCTACATTAGGGCTGGGCATTGTTAAAAGAAATCTGATTGTAATGCGTTTGGTTTAGATGATCTTTCGATGTAAGTAACATAATAAGATAAAACTTTCGAAAATCTTTCACACTTCATAAATTTTTACAAAACGTTCTTTTAACCTTGGTCGCCATTGTTGTTTGCTGCTAAGCTGCATCACTCATGTAATGGAGTATTTCTTCGGCGTGATGAGGTTAGCAGTGATTCCCCATGAATATCCTCGTCTGACATCAGGTTTGCTAAACACACAAGGTCAACGTAATAAATAACCGGATGCCTTTTCCTCCACAGGAACGCGACAAGGCAGGCGTCTTCTACAACAGCACACAATATTACAGAACAACAAGCAGAGTGCCAAAACGACAATGCAACTCTGAAGTTCCTTTTACAGGAATATGAAAAAAAAATTACGAGATTAATGCAAAAATATAGAATATAATAGAAAATAATAGAATAGAATATAAAATATAGTTTTTACAGCTTTTCAGCTATACTCTATTTAAATGTTCTGTTTATATTCTTAAAATATTATTTCTATTTCATAAGTATTTATGATCATATGTTCAATACAGGCGGCATGGCGGCACAGTTCTGAGGACCAGGGTTCAAATCCGGCCACACCTGTGTGGAGTTTGCATGTTCTCCCCGTGCCTGCGTGGGTTTTCTCCGGGTACTCCGGTTTCCTCCCACATCCCAAAAAAATGCCGGTAGGTGAATTGAAGACTCTAAATTACCCATAGGTATGAATGTGAGTCAGAATGGTTGTTTGTTTATATGTGCCCTGCGATTGGCTGGCGACCAGTTCAGGGTTTACCGCGCCTCTCGCCCAAAGATAGCTGGGATAGGCGCCAGCACGCCCGCGACCCGCATGAGGATAAGCAGTTCTGAAAATGGATGGATGAATGTTCGATGCATTTATATACATATTTACAATTTTTCAAATTAGAAAGCTGCAATACCTAAATGTAAATAATTACACAAATACCAGATCACAATATGGAAATGTTCCCAAATGTCAATGGCTGTATGTTTTGTAAATAAGTGTATCTCTTTGATAATTGAATGCTGACAGTCCCCTCTAAAAGTATTAGAACAGCAAGGTCAGTTACTTTGTTTTTGTTGTATGCTGAAGATATTTGGGTTTCAGAACAAAAGTCGAATATGAGACAAAAATTCATAATTGCAGCTTTTATTTCATTGTATTTAGATCTAGATGTGTTAACTCAGGACAGAGCACCTTTTGTTTGAAGCCACCCACTTTTCAAGAGAGCAAAAGTATTGCAACAGACATTATTAAATTAACTTAAAGTGAATGACATTTAATATTTGGTGTCATAACACTGCATCAAGCCTTCGACCAATTGACTTCAGACTGTTGTATTCTTCATTTGAAATGCTTTTCAAATCAGATAGCTAAATAGATAGATAAATGTAATGAATTAGAATTTATTTTAGTGAAGAAAATACAATCCATCAGGTTAAATATTAGCACAAATCAGCAAAATGATAAAATGATACTACATCTGAAGCCACCCAGTAAAGAATCCTCGTCAGAATTTGATACAGTTGACCAAAAAAACTGGAGAGAAAACGGTTCAGCAGCTGAAAGCATCAACGAGCTGACTTGACTCAATACCATCTGACTTTTTCAAAGCTATTGTGAAGTCTGTGCTAGCTGATTTGCAGCAAATAATTAATTGCTCACTTCAGTCAGGCGAGTTTCCTAAAGCTCTTAAAGTAGCTGCCATTAAGCCTCTGCTAAAAAATAGAAGGCTGGACGCTTCCATGTTAGTAAGCTATAGACCCATCTCAAATCTCCCTTTCATAGCCAAGATTGTTGAGAAAGTTATTTTTCATCAACTCAGCAATTTCTTCAACTTGAATGGACTTTTTGACAAATTTCAAATCAGGTTTCCGAACTCATCACAATCCAGAATTGCTCGTATCAAAAGTGCTAAATTGATATAAGGTTGAATACTGACTCGGGAAAGGTGTCAATTCTGGTCTTGTTGGACCTCAGTGCGGCTTTTGATACGGTAGATTATAATAAACTGCTGAACAGGTTGGAAACGTGGGTAGGACTAAATGGAAAAGTCCTTAAATGGTTCAGGTCCTACCAGGAGTACAGAAAGGAGTTATTTTGTCAGTCTCATCGAATGGCAATGACCTATGAGGTCCCTCAAGGGTCAGTTCTTGGACACCTCCTGTTCAGCCTGTATATGCTACCCTTGGGTCAAATTCTTCAGAACTTTTGACTATCATAGCAATGCAGATGACACACAGTTATATCTAGCAGTGTCTCCAGATGACTACAGTTCAATTGAGGTGGTGTTTAAAACAGAAAGAACTGGCTGAGCCAAAGTTTTGTTTGGGTAATAAAGAAAAGAGGGTTGCTCTTAGTAGATACATGAAGTCACTCTCTTTAAAAAAACAAAGACCAAGTCTGAAACTTTGGTGTTCTGATAGATTCCGACCCGACTTTCAACAGCCATATCATATCAATTACTAAAACTGCCTTCTACCATCTGAAGAACATATACAAAGTGAAGGCTTGCATGTGTCAAGCAGACCAGGAGAACCTCATCCATGCTTTTATCTCAAGTAGACTTGACTATTGTAATGGTCTTCTGACTGGACTCCCCAAAAAGAACATTAAACAGCTGCAGCTCATTCAGAATGCTGCAACTCGGGTTCTGACCAGAACAAAGAGGTCAGAGCATCCATCCATCCAGCCATTTTCCTTTCCGCTTATCCTCACTAGGGTCGTGGGCTGCTGGAGCCTATCCCAGCTATCTTCGGGCGGGAGCCGGGGTACACCCTGAACCGGTCGCCAGCCAATCGCAGTGCACATAGAAACAAACAACCACTCTGACTCACATACACACCTAAGGGCAATGTAGAGTCCTCAATCAACCTACCATGCATATTTTTGGGATGTGGGAGTAAAACACAGTGCCCGGAGAAAACCCACCCATATCACTCCAATTACTTCCAGTCAGCTTCAGAATAGATTTTAAAGCTCTGCTACTGGTTTATAAACCACTAAACGGTTTAGGTCCTGAATACATGAAAGAAATGCTAATGGGATATAAAACCAGTAGGGCCCTGAGATCGAAAGACTCAGGTCAAATAGTGGAGCACAGAGTCCAAAGCAAACATGGAGAAGAAGCATTTAGCTATGATGCTGCACAACAGAAGACGTCAGCCCCAAGTGTGCATGTTTTTAGGTCCAGGTTAAAAACTCTTTTTTCCCATGCTTTTTAGAGCATTTCCACTTTTAAATGAAATTTCTTGTACTGTACGTTGTTTTAACTGTACTTTTATTTTTTTTCTCTTTGTTTTAAATGTTTATAAGCTTTATTTTTTTCTTTGTTTTTAAATGCTTTTAATCATGTAAAGCACATTGAGTTACCTTGAGTATGAAATGCGCTATATAAATAAATTAGCTTTGCTTTTCCAGGGCTTTACGGGAGCCTCTTTCAGTTCTTGCTTGTTTCTGGGGGTTTCTCCCTTCAGTCTCCTCTTCAGGAGGTAAAATGCATGCATTATTGAGTTAAGGTCCAGCGATTGACTTGGCCAGTGTAAGACCTTCCACTTTTTATCACTGTGGTAGAGGTTAATCTTCGTCTCATCAGTCCATAAAACTTTGTTCCAAAACTTCTGTGGCTCATCTCTGTACTTCTTTGCAAAATCCAATCTGGCCTTCCAATTATTTTTCTGATGGGTGGTTTCCATCTTGTGGTCTGGCCTGTATACTGTATACTTCACTTGCAGTCTTCTTCAAATAGTAGATTGTGATACCTTCACCCCTGTCCTGTGGAGGTTGGCAGTGATGACTGACAACTGACTGTTGTCTGTGGGTGTTTCTTCACAGCTCTCACAATGTTTTTGTCATCAACTGCTGTTAATACCCTTGGCCGACCTGTTCGATGTCTGTTACTTCTTAAGGACATTCCAAATTGTTGTATGGGCTCTGTCCAATGTTTGTGCAATAGCTCTGATCGATCTTCCCTCTTCTCTCGGCTACAAAATGGTTTGTTGCTTTACTCCCATAGACAGCACGTCTTGTCTTCGTGTTTGCTTAACCACAAATGCAGTTTTCACAGGTGAAACCCAAAGCCAAAAACAAGCACTATCTAATGTTGAAGAAATCAATCTAAAAAGCAACACCTGAGCAACTAGAAACACCCATCAGTCACATGTTCCAATATTGCTCACTTGAAAAGTGGGTGGGTTCAAACAAAAGGTGCTCTGTCCTGAGTTACATCTAGATGTAAATACCATGAAATATAAGATGGAATTCTGAACTTTTGTCTAATATTCATCTGCGCTTTGTTGATCTTTCGTTGTTTGAAGATACGTCTCACATCCAGTTTATGGATGGTCAACACAGAAGGGGGAGTCAGAGGTGTGATGGTGGTTGCCAGTGCGGCTGGGTGGGTGTGAAAGTGTCTTCAAATCTGCAGTAGAAGGTATTCAAAGCGCCAGCCAGTCCTTTTGTTGTCCTTGGCTTGGGGGAAGGTCGCTTGTAGTTGGTTAGCGATTATAATCCACGTCAGACTGATTCAGAGTCGTTAGCAGTAAACTGTTTTTCCACCACATACAAACAAACAACCATTCGCACTCACATTCACACCTACGGGCAATTTATAGTCCTCAATTAACCTACCATGCATGTTTATGAGATATGGGAGGAAATCGGAGTACCCAGAGAAAAGCCACGCAGGCATAGAGAGAACATGCAAACTCCACACAGGAGAGGCCGCATTTGAACCCAGGTCCCCAGAACTGTGAAGCAGATGTGCTAACCAGTTTACCGCCATGCCGCCCCTAAGCACAAACTAGTTCAGCAAAATAGCATTGGTCACTAAAAATACAATACTAAGCTAGCATTATCACAAGCCGATAGCCATAGCTGATGTGTCGGAATGACTTAATCTATATCGTCATTATATGCAACAGTGTGGGCACATGCAGGTTTTGGAATGAGATTCTGTACTGTAAAAACAAAACAAACACCCAGCCAAATATACAGTTTACAACAAAGTCGTAACGAGTGTATCCGGTCGCATTTGATTTGATAAGATAAAGCCCATTGATCATAAAAAAAATCGGTGGTATCGGAATACAAGATTTTATTGCAGTAGTCTGACAATCGTGAAAGAGCAAATTTGTCTTGTAGTCTGATCGCCCATTACGTGTTGTCTGTCTGAGACGTGTTGTCTGTCCCACACCGCCATGTTTTTTTTTAATAACTTTATTGGCCGTCAGATATTTACAGTACTACGTCAAAAGACAGGCAACAAGGCTAAAAATAAAATAGCTTTTGGATTCAAATATACTGTACATGATGGCGACGCGGAGTAATGACGTCATTGATCTGATCAGCGAATGACAAAGCCGATCAGCATAAAATGATAACTATCAGCCGATAACAATCTGGCTAATCAGATTGGTGTAAAGTCTATATCATATACCCATCTGTGGTTCGCACATCCTTTGTGGAGCTGGTTGGCCTGGGTGGGGGTGACAGTTACGGGTCATCACATGACCTGTGATCGTCTCGCCTCACCCCCGCCAGTCTCCCCAACTTTAATGCACTACACCCCACCACATACATCCCGGTATAGGGATAATAGTTGCCAGTCGGGGACCTGGTAACCATAGTAATTGGGTGGGTGGTGGGTATTCACATTTCTCTTGGGTTATCCTAGGGCCTGCGCCCTCCACTTCAGTTGTAGGGCGGCAGAGAGATGGGGGTCTGCCCCCTCCCCCCACTGGGGCACTGCCTCTCTCTCCCCTGTCTTGGTGCCCTCGCCCGTCCTTGCTCACGACGGGCTCTAAATATGGGCTCGCTTTTGGCAGGCTATGAACGATTTTCGGTGGCGGCTGGCTCCTGCGTTGGGCCCTGTTCGTGGCTGGGGCCCCAATGCTCTCGGAGGGTGGTGGGGGCGGTGAGACGGTGCCTGTGCCCCTCCCTTTGGGACTGGTAGGGGTTCTTCGGTAGGGCTGGGGACCTCCATGGGTCCTAGGGGGTGGGTAGCGTCCCCCTGGTTGGATCCCCTGCTGGATGGGCTCGCTGGCTTGGCCCACCCTTGTAGGTGGAGAGGGCCGGGTCCACCCTTCCTCAATGTGTCGGCTCAGCAACTCCCTACACTTGTTGACTAGCATGCATGTGATATGGTGTTCATTCACTAATAAGTTCGATAGACACGCTATAGGCTTTAACTGCTTGTGCTGGGATCACTAATAACAACACAGGTAATACTAACATATCAACACAACACAGATTCTCACAGGTGTTGACACTAAAAAAGCAGCAGCACTGCCTTGCTCATTTCCCACATCCTGTCCTCCCCTTTTCTGTCCTCTCTCATCTTGTTCTCTTTGTTAGTTATTGCATGTCCTCACCCGGTGTGTGTCCCCATCGCCCAACTAAGAACACGATTTGACTGTTGTAATGTTACTTGTGCTCAAATACAGCGACTAAAATACGTATTTAACACGTCACCATTTTTCTCATTGAATATATTTCCAAAGGTGCTATTGACATGACAATTTCACCAGATGTTGGGAACAACCACAGTTATCCATGCATACAAATAAAGTTGAACAAATAAGTTTAGAAATTAAGTTGTGTGTAATAATGTGAAATAACACAGGGAAAAACACGCCAACTGGTACTTAATACTTTGCTCAAAAGCCTTCGTCTGCAATGACAGGTTCAAGACGCCTCCTGTATGGAGAAACTAGTCGCATACATTGCTCTTGAGTGATTTTGGCCCATTCCTCCACACAAGCAGTCTTCAAATCTTGAAGGTGATTGGTTGGGCCCTTCTAGCAACTTATTTTTTTTTCCTTTGAAACCAACAGAGTTTCCTTGGCAGTATGTTTTGTATCATTATCCTGCTGAAATGTCCACCCTCATTTCATTTTCATCATCCTCGTAGATGGCAACAGATTTTAGTCAAGAATGTCTTGGTACATTTGCCCATTTATCCTTCCTAGAATAATGGGAAGTTTACCCACACCATCATGTTCCCACCTCCGAACTTCACTGTTGGTATGCTGTTTTTCGGGTGATGTGCAGTGCCATTTCTCCTCCAAACGTGGTGTCCATTATGGCATCCAAAGAGTTCAGTTTTGCTATCATCAGACCAGACTATATTCTCCCAGTATTTACAGTGGGTATGGAAAATATTCAGACCCCCTTACATTTTTCACTCTTTGTTATAATGCAGCCATTTGCTAAAATCATTAAGTTCATTTGTTTCCCTCAATGTACACACAGCACCCCATATTTACAGTAAAAAAAAATGTAATTGTTGAAATTTTTGCAGATTTATTAAAAAAGACAAAATTAACTGAAAAACCAGCCTGAGGTCCTGAGTTTTCATCAAGGAAATCCCTGTACTTGGCTGCATTCCTTCGATTGCAACCAGTCATCCTGTCCCTGCAACTGAAAAACACCCCCACAGCATGATGCTGCCACCACCATGCTTCACTGTTGGGACTGTATTGGACAGGTGATGAGCAGTGGCTGGTTTTCTCCGCACATACCGCTTAGAATTAAGGCCAAAATGTTCTATCTTGGTCTCATCAGACCAGAGAATCTTATTTTGCACCATCTTGGAGTCCTTCAGGTGTTTTTTAGCAAACCTCATGCGGGCGTTCATGAGCATGGGCAGTTCACTGAGGAGAGGCTTCCGTCGGGCCACTCTGCCATAAAGGCCCGACTGCTGGAGGGCTGCAGTGATGGTTGACTTTCTAGAACTTTCTCCCATCTCCCGACTACATCTCTGGATTTGAGCCACAGTGATCTTTGGGTTCTTCTTTACCTCTCTCAACAAGGCTCTTCTCCCCCGATTGCTCAGTTTGGCCAGACAGTCAGCTCTCGGAAGGGCTCTGGTCGTTCCAAACGTCTTCCATTTAAGGATTACAGAGGCCACTGTGCTCTTAGGAACCTTAAGTGCAGCAGAATATTTTTTGTAACCTTCCCCAGATCTGTACCTTGCCACAATTCTGTCTCTGAGCTCTTCAGGCAGTTCCTTTGACCTCATGATTCTCATTTGCTCTAACATGCACTGTGAGGTGTAAGGTCTTATATAGACAGGTCCAATCAGCATAATCAAACAAGGCTGGACTCCAAAGAAGGTGAAGAACGATCTCAAGAATGATCAGAAGAAATGGACAGCACCAGAGTTAAATATATTCAGCAAAGGGTCTGAATACTTATGGCTGTGTGAAATTTCAGTTGTTTTTTTTTTTATAAATTTGCAAAGATTTCAACAATTCAATATTTCCTGTAAATATGGGGTGCTATGTATACATTAATGAGGGGGGGAAATAACTTTAATGATTTTAGCAAATGGCTGAACTATAACAAAGCGTGAAAAATTTAAGGGGTCTGAATGATTTCTGTACCTACTGGAACTGGCTTGTCAGCAAACTTGAATCGAGCTTTGACATGCTTTTTTCAGCAATGGGGTCTTGCTTGATGACTGTTCATACAGGCCATGGCGGTAGAGTACATTACTCACTGTTTTCCTTGTGACGAAAATACCTGCAAATTCCAGGTCTGTTTTGAAGTTCTCCACAGGTGGTCCTTGGCTCTTGGTACACTTTTCTGATTATTCTTTGCACTCCTCTGTCAGAACTCTTGCGAGGAGCACCTGATCGAGGCAAATTTATGGTGGTATGGTGTCTCAGGTCAATAGCACCTTTAAAAGGATATTTAGTGAGAAAAGTGGTGACGTGTTAAATACTTATTTCAGCCCCTGTATCTAGACTAACTATTGTTCTGCTGTGGTTCGCAGCTTGTTCCCCTTGTCCACTCTGTCCGTCCCCTAAAACCCTTTTCTCTCCAGCTGCATTTTTAATAAACATCATAATAATTAAAAAATAAGCAGAGGGAGTATTTCAAACTCCCCTGTTGCACAGCAGAACTGTTCCAGCACAAAAGGCATACAGATTTACCACTCTGCAAGGCCATGCAGCTCAAAAGGACAGGTATTTAAAAAAAAAAAAGACAACTATGGTTGTAACAAAGGGAAGTGGACGAATCGTAACAAAGGGAAGTAGACTAAAGTCACAAAATACCAAAATAAGTGATTGTGTGGTACATTTCACACATTAGTCTGGCTGGAACCACGTTATAGCGGAGATTAGCCAACTTTTAAGAGCAAAATAGCAGGCGAATTAGTATGTATTTATCGAGGAAAATACTGTAATATACGATAACGCTAAACAGCTACATAAACACAGGGACGGGAAACCGGAAATGATGATGAACCTATAATATAAAAGCACATTAATATCATAAATCTTTACAACACAAGATAACCTTTATTGGTCCCGCAGTGGGGAAATTTGCACTATTTTAGCAACAACAGTGGATACAGGCAATGCCCTATGGGCTGCATTATTGCCTGTGGATACAGGCAATACAAAATACAAAATACAAAATGAGCATGCAAGAGAGGACTGGCTGTAAATGACCCTAACCTTAACCCTTCCAAGGTTGATGCAATAAATACTTTATAATAACAAATATTGAAGCCATAATTGATTAACGATTACAATTATAGAGGAATAATTATGTTCTGAAATTGAAGAATATGCAGATTTTTTAAAATCCTATTAGCTAATATACTGCCATAACTGTCCTACAGTAATGTTCTTGACATAATTTTAAAAATATGGAAATTCAGACAAATTGTTGTGAAAATGATTTTTTTTCGGCGGACACCTCATAGCCATAAATGCAATTTTACTCATAATTGGCATATGAAATTAAATAAAATAGCGTGCCCACAAGCAGCTTTTTTTCCACTCTCTCTTTTTTTAAAACAATATAGTGTTTATTTCATCAAATTCATTTATGAAATTTTCATCACGGTGGCAGGGTCAGCATTCTGTGATTTCCGTAGCAAAATATAGGCATTCCGTAACATTTGACAGCCCTCCTCTTCACCCTTTCAGTAGGCCGACTGAGTGATTACATGTTTGAAGACACCTGTGATGCTAATCAGAGGACACACCTTCTTTGAATATGTCCTTATGGTCAGATTATTTTCAATATTTTCTAAGGGTACCATAATTTTTCTCCAGGCTAGTCTGTTATTTAAAATAATTATGTTGAACCACAATTCAAAAGTATGTCTGATTTTCAATGTTTCATGACATTTTTATTTATTACATCTGTCATATTTCTGGCTTTCATTAACAAGGGGGTACCAACAATTGTATCCACATGTGTACTTCTGTAAGTAGAATGTGTATTTTGTTTGTTGGTTTTTACATTTTCCCAACACCCCGACCCCACTTTTGAACAAAGGTTTCAGCTTTGTGTGATACTTGGGTATACTACAAAATGGGAGGAAAACATAAGCGCTGCTGGTTGTCATTGTGACAATCCACATATCATCTCCACTATTAGAAGCTTTCTTTTTACAGTTTGGGTAACACATTTCAGCTAAATTGTATATTTTATGTTGACAAGTATGACCAACCATGCACCACTAGACTACAGCAGATGTGAAAGCACAGAGGCTTATTACCACAAGCATTACTTGTTTAGCATGCATTCAAAACACAGTTTACAGTTCTGAGGACTGGGGTTCAAATCCTGGCCCGCCTGTGTGGAGTTTGCATGTTCTCCCCGTGCCTGCGTCGGTTTTCTCCGAGTACTCCGGTTTCCTCCCACATCCCCAAAACATGCGCGGTAGGTTGATTGAAGACTAAATTGCCCGTAGGTGTGAATGTGAGTGCGAATGGTTGTTTGTTTATATGTGCCCTACGATGGCCTGACAACCGGTTCAGGGTGTACCCCGCCCCTCGCCCGAAGATAGCTGGGATAGGCTCCAGCATACCCGCGACCCTCGTGAGCAGTACAGAAAATGGATGGATGGATGCCATTTCCGCAACATCGTGATAAATTCAAATAATCTAATACTAATTTCTTTAACTCAAACCACAATGACCATTCCTCAGATCAGAACAGTAAAACTAACTATATGCACAACTCCAGCAACATAACTTTCTTGCAGACTATATCTCAGATGAGTTTTAAACAGTGACAAAATGACCATGCTTTTTAAGGTTGCTGTGCAGTGGCCACCTTAGCTATGCATAATATGCCTTGAGTCCTTCATATAAGAAAAACAACCCCCCCCCCCCCACACACACACACACACACACACACACTCACATGTGACATGGCGAACTTGGAAAGCAGCGCATTGACACTTTTAAACGGTGAGGAGGCATCGACACGATCATTTTGTCTTCTCAGTTCTGAAGGAATGATATTAGTTTTTTGTAAGCGAATATCGACTCGCTTGCTCTAACAGATACTTACCTGTGTTGCTCTTTCACTGGATTCACTGTTTTTCTAAGCAATGTATGCGTCAGCATACAATATAATATCAAAACGACAAAATATCAGATCTAGTGGTACTTTACAATAACGCAAGATAGCTGTCAGCATGATGGATTGGACAAGATGACAACTGCTAACGTAGCCGTTGTGACGTCTCATGGACAAATATAGCTAGGTAGGTTCATCTATGTATGAGATATGTCAGCAGTTCGTTTGGACTTTAAAGGGTAATGTTCAACATATTATAGCAGACAACTTTAATCTCGTCAGTTGCTTTAAAAGGCAAATCCTTTCACAGTCAAAATTAACATTGTAGGGCACTGCTAATGTTAGCATACATTCGACAGGGTCAGCAATGTAAACACATCACAAAGCTATTAGGTCTGTATCTTCAGGAGACATTACTGTATTTGTATGCGTTACTCATAACTATAACGCATCAGCAAGATTTCAGTCATGATATTCTCATGAAAAGAAAAAAAAAAAAACTTACAATGAGGTTGGACCGTCATGTAAAACTCGTTTCCTGCCTTGACACTTTGCTATGAAACCTATCTTACTTTTTCGTCCTCAGAGAACGTAAGAGCAACATTTGAAATAACCAATAGGACCAGGGAAGAACGTCAAGAAGGCGTTCCACAAAACACACAGCGGCCAATAAACAACGAACAAAGAGAATAACGGGCACGAGCGTCAGCGGCGTCTAGTGTTAGCGTTGAGAATTTATTTAAATGTACAGTACACATAGTACGCAATTCTATGGAGAACCAAGAGTGCCTAAAATCAACCAATCGATCACTCAACGTATTATACATATATATATATAGTTTTGTTTGTGTGTGTCTGTGTGTGTTGTGTATTTACGTGTCATTAAGTATTTCCATCCATCCATTTTCTGAGCAGCTTCTCCTCACTAGGGTCGCGGGCGTGCTGGAGCCCATCCCAGCTGTCATCGGGCAGGAGGCGGGGTACACCCTGAACTGGTTGCCAGCCAATCGCAGTCATTAAGTATTTATTTCAGTATTTATTAAATTATTGAAATATTTCTGTCTTTCCGTATGTATAAACGTTTTGAAATATTTGTTTAATTATTTCAATTTTATGTATTTAATTTGCCGGCACGGTGTATGACTGGTTAGCACATCTGCCTCACAGTTCTGGGAACCGGGGTTCATATCCCAGCCCCGCCTGTGTGGAGTTTGCATGTTCTCCCCGTGCCTGGGTGGGTTTTCTCCGGGCAGTCCGGTTTCCTCCCACATCCCAAAAACATGCGTGGTCGGTTGATTAAGGACTCTAAATTGCCTGTAGGTCTGAATGTGGTTGTTTGTTTCGATCTGTCCTGCGATTAGCTGGCGACCGGTTCAGGGAAGTCGAATGTCAGTTTCAGGAGGAGCAGTGTGGTTTTCGTCCTGGCCGTGGAACAGTGGACCAGCTCTCTTACCCTCGGCAGGGTCCTCGAGGATGGATGGGAGTTCGCCGAACCAGTCTACATGTGTTTGTGGACTTGGAGAAGGTATTCGACCGTGTCCCTCGGGGAGTTCTGTGGGGGGTGCTTCGCGAGTATGGGGTACCGAACCCCATGATACGGGCTGTTGGGTCCCTGTATGACCGGTGTCAGAGTTTGGTCCGCATTGCCGGCAGTAAATCAGACTCGTTTGCGGTGAGGGTTGGACTCCCCCAAGGCTGCTCTTTGTCACCAATTCTGTTCATAACTTTTATGGACAGAATTTCTAGAAGCAGCCGAGGCGTAGAGGGGCCTCAGAATTGCATCTCTGCTTTTTGCAGATGATGTGGTTCTGTTGGCTTCATCAAGCCATGATCTCCAACTCTCACTGGAGGGGTTCGCAGCCGGGTGTGAAGCGACTGGGATGAGAATCAGCTCCTCCTAATCTGAGACCATGGTCCTCAGTCGGAAAAAGGTGGCGTGCCCTCTCCAGGTCAGGGATGAGATCCTGCCCCAAGTAGAGGAGTTCAAGTATCTTGGGTTCTTGTTAACGAGTGAGGGAAGAATGGAACGGGAGATTAACAGGCGGATCGGTGCAGCGTCTGCAGTGATACGGACTTTGTATTGCTCCGTTGTGGTAAAGAAGGAGCTAAGCCGAAAAGCGAAGCTCTCAATTTACCGGTCGATCTACGTTCCTACCCTCACCTATGGTCACGAGCTGTGGGTCGTGACTGAAAGAACAGGATCCAGGACACAAGCGGCCAAAATGAGTTTCCTCCGCAGGGTGTCCGGGCTCTCCCTTAGAGATAGGGTAAGAAGCTCGATCTCAGAGTAGAGCCGCTGCTCCTCCACATCAAGAGGAGCCAGATGAGGTGGCTGGGGCATCTGATTCGGATGCCTCCCGGACGCCTCCCTGGTGAGGTGTTCCGGGCACGTCCCACCGGGAGGAGACCCCAGGTACGACCCAGGACACGCTGGAGAGATTACGTCCTTCGGCTGACCTGGGAACGCCTCGGGATCCCCCCGGAAGAGCAGGATGAAGTGGCTGGGGAGAGGGAAGTCTGGGCATCCCTGCTAAAGCTACTGCCCCCATGACCTGACCACTGATAAGCGGTAGAAAATGGATGGATGGATAAGCCAGGCCTCAAGGTCTTTGATGGTATTCTGGATGGTAGGGGCAGAAGAAAAGAGCAACCTGTTCACTACTCTCCCCCTCTTGAGCACTAGAGACCTACATTTTGCTGGCTTAGAGCTTATCCTAGCCCAAGCGATAAGCTTCTCTAGTCCTTGCATTATCCACCTGCTGCCCAGGACAGATGTGGTGGTGACTGTCAGATATATTGTAAGGATTGCTTGACAAGCTACCAAAGAGCTTTAGTTGTGAGATTACAAAAGAGAGCAAAATGTAAACATGCCGTGACCTATACATCAGTGTCAGGTAGTGTCTGTCAACCATACGGACAAAACCTTTTTTAGAGAGCGATGGTATGTATCACAACATTGGTACAGTGGAGTTTAGATTAGGGTATGTCATCAATCATTGCCAGCTGGGGGCCTGTGAAGCCCTTTGAAACACTTTTGTGATTTAGGGCTATACATAGGCAGGCAATAGTCTGGTTACCAGTGGGCATCGCCTTTTATAAACTCATAGAGAAAATGTTATTTGCTATGACATAGGTTAAAGAAAATCCACAGCTGTATTAATTTTTGTATTCATTTTTGTGTTCACTGAAAAAAAGTCATGATTGGGAAATAAACCTCGAGCAAATGACATTCCCACAAGACATAAAATGAAAGTCATTAAGTCAAAAACAAGATGGTTTTTCTTTTTTAGATTTGAGAAACAAACATTCATTGGAGTCAGTATGACAGGTTACTGATTATTGATGACAAAAGCAAAAACAATTTAGCCATGGTTCCATCAACTGTGGCTAAAGACTTTACTCACTTTGGGTTACCTTTACCACCATACTTAATCTTCATGTACCAAGTAGAGTCATCCTGACATTTGAGACATTCATTAGTATAGTTCTATTAATTCCATTACATAATGCATTTATTTGAAGAACCATCCGTCTTATCATTATCGGTCTCAGCTTGATTAATTTAGCTGTTTTTCTGCATCAATTGTCTTTGTTTTCTCAGGGGTGCTTCAATGAATTGGATGACGGAAGATCAATAAAAATATTTGATTGAATTGACTAAATGAATAAACTGAAATGAATATTGCTAATATAATAATGCTACAAAAACAAGGTTCAGTACAAAGTCTTGTGTCCAAAGTGTTATGGGGCACTTGTTCCTTGTTCATCTTATGCTACTAGTACTGCCCCCTCTCTGCTCTAGTGAAGAGACAACACAACAACAGTTCATATACAGTTTAGACCACGAGAAAAAAATTCCACTGCTTTTAAAAACTTTTCACCTCAGACCTTTTGAACACACTTCTTCCAGCAGTGGAGAGCAAGAAACACTTTTGGGTGTAGAAAGTTAATGGGAAATTCTTGCTGAACAAACAGGACAACAAACACTTGCATAAAAGTGAGTTTAAGGTTCCTCAGCAGTTTTACAGTGGATCAAATATAAGAAGAACACAAACTCCATACAAAAATGCCACAGCTGAGATTTGAACTCTGATCCCAACCCAAGCCTTCTCACTAATGTACCACTGCATGAGGTTTTCTATAATAACGACAAAGATAAAATGAATGTGTAACATACTAAGGCGACACGTGAATGTGTGTATTATGCTCTTTGTAGAAAGAGAGCACTACAGTCATTGTGCTACACCCAAATTTGACTCCAACAACATTTTACCAGTGTGAATACCTTCCTGCACACTTCTGAAAGAGCAGCATTGTCTCATTTGTTTCTTGTGAGGAGAGTGAGAGAACCTAGGGGAGGGGTAGGATACACTCAGACATTTAGGAGACCTGTAATTCCCAAATGTTGAAGTAGGGCACATGTGCTGCCTGTTTTTATATGTAGATATTTTTGGGCATGGTAAAATCAAGGTATCTTTAGTTCATCTCAAGGTGTAGTATGTACACTATATTTTGTTAAAAACTTGAATCCTAAATGAAGAAAATGTGTTGTTTTATTTGAAGATGCAGTATTCATCTCAAATTTCTGGACTCTACAAACCTCTGAAGATTAATATTTTAATTTTCAGAAGTGATGCAGCTCACAATCTTAACCTTTCTTTGATATATCTCTATATTTACCTGAAAGACAAGCATCATAATGGCCTAGGACCATTTCAATGCGAGTACACTCTGTCTGACCAATATAATGCTGAAAAATCTAAATCAGTACTTTTGAAGGTACCACTTGACGAACAAAACACAATTAAAACATTAATTTTTTTTTGTTTTTGTTTGTTTTTTGCAATTGTTACACAGTGACAATAATCCTCACACAAACACAACTGTTTCACAATTAGTCACCAAATTGTTTAAAATTAAGCATTTATTTTTTTATTTCCATCAACCCAAATAAAACTACATACAGTGCTTGACAAATTTAGTAGACCACTATCCAATATAATGTTTATGCCACAGGTGCTCTAAATGAACAATATTGGTAATTACCAAAATCATCTGTAATGGCTAACACAGGCTACACCAGTATGCAGAAGCTCTTTAGCGCAAATTATATTTTAAATGCTGGAATTGTTATTGTTATAACATATTTGATTGTTAGCCAGAAGAACCTAAATTGGTACATAAATACTTCCTGGCAAAAATAAAAATATTTTTTATCTTAATTTTATGATCCCCTTTTTTTATACTTTAACTTAATCAAAGAACAAAATGTGTTTCTCATTTGGAAAGGATGTGCAAGCCCCTTTTCTGAGTCCATTTCCTGGGCAGCCTGAGACATATCCAGCAGCAGTTTGCTTTTATTTTGAAAGCAGTAACTGTGTCTCCTGGCATTTCTGTATGAGGACTACAATGACTGTGGCTCCCGCTGAGGTTTGACAGCCACCGGTTTTATTTCCTCTAGACATACTCAAGCATCCTGACAGGGCTGTTTGCTAACAGGGATATTCTTACTAACAAAGCTGCAAGACTATTGGGGCAAAGACACATCACTGAGGAAAAGTCTGACTTAGAGCTGAGAACATTTTTCTTCAACAGGTCTGTCATTCTTCCCCTTCATGAGTTGTGTTTTTGTTATATTATTTCATGGATAAATGTGGATACAATGAAAGGACTTGGACACATTCAGTTGCCTTTTCTGATTTTTTAATTATCATCGTTACTATTTTGCAAATAAACACTCTGATAAAAGATGTTAATTTTTGTCTCATTCAAAGATGGAAAACAAGTAGACAGTGTCCCTCATAGGATTAATAAAAACCAAAAAAATCTCTCCAGCTCAATAAAATATTTTTGCAACTAACTGTATATACGGCACGGTGACCGACTGGTTAGAGTGTCTGCCTCACAGTTCTGAGGACCAGGGTTCAATACCCGGCCCCGCCTGTGTGGAGTTTGCATGTTCTCCCCGTGCCTGCGTGGGTTTTCTCCGGGCACTCCGGTTTCCTCCCACATCCCAAAAACATGCGTGATAGGTTAATTGACGACTCTAATTTGCCCGTAGGTGTGAATGTGAGTGTGAATGGTTGTTTGTTTGTATGTGCCCTGCGATTGGCTGGAAACCAGTTCAGGGTGTACCCCACCTCCTACCCGATGATAGCTGGGATAGGCTCCAGCACACCCGCGACCCTAGTGAGGAGAAGCGGCTCAGAAAATGGATGGATAACAGTATATATAATACACACTGGTCAACGAAAAATATATTCAATATGTTACCCAAATATCGCATTCAGCAGAGTTAAATGAATTTAAAAACATACAACATAATGTGATTGTTGGAGATTATGCCAATGTTGTACAGTATACCATTCTTTATATTGTTTATGCATGTAAAAGTCTTGTCATCATTTTATTTCCAGTCACACTTGTGATTATTATTAATGGAAGGAAATTTGAAACTGCTTTTATTGTAGACAGTACTGCAGAATGCTACAGTATATAACATGTGGTTACGTACCCAAAGTGTATCATGTAGTAAGAACATTTTGGAGGTCAAAGAAAAAGTTTCCATCTTTTGCCAACAACTCCTTCCAATATGTCTCATACTTTTTCAAGTCTCCTGCCTGAATGTCACCAGTGTTGTAAAGGGATGGAAAGGACTGATTTTGTTTACATAAGTCCTGATGTCATCAAACTCCAATAATTCAGACTTCAGGGAGAACAAATCAAGTTTTATGGGCCCAGTCTCTCTGGGAGTGGACTTCGCCACAGAATATGAATGAGGCCAGTGTGAAGTGAGCCACCAGTACAGCCCACAACCAAGTCAGTAGTGAATGACGTGCCAATTAGACCAAAGACCTCATCTCACTCTCTGTCCTGAACAGACACTTCCTCCAGGTTATAAACAAGTTTTTGAGGGACCCTCTATATGTCTGACTTTAGCTCAAACATAAACAGTTAAATAAAAAACCCTGGGTCACATCCAGGTCACATCATGTTGCTGTCATATAAACAATCAAGGTTAAAGATAAATGGAATTGCTTTTCAGTTGCCTCCTGAATAAGTACAGAATATAAAACAGCGATTTGATATATTTTCAAATTCTTCCAATAAATCTCTAAATTACAGGATCCATGTGATGTTTTCATGCATATACACTGAACAAAAATATAAACGCAACACTTTTGCTTTTGCTCCCAATATTCGTGAGCTGGACTCCAAGATCTAAAACATTTTCTCCATACACAAAAGGCTATTTCCCTCAAATATTGTTCAGAAATCTGTATAAATCTGTGTTAGTGAGCATTTCTCCTTTGTCGAAATATACATTATATACAGTACAGTAAACCAAGTAGATTTTTGTTTTCTGTGTGCACGTCACATTGAATTCAAACATTTTCTTCTCCCTTTTCAGATATGATCAGGTGGCCTATTCATCTTTGTGTTTGTCTAAATGTCATCTCAGCCTCTTTTGATTACATGTATGATGACAACTCTTTCGTTGGTAAGAAAAACTACTGCAATTTGGAAACTTCTTAAACTTAATTTACTTTCATTGAAATTGTAATTGTGGAGTATATTTAGTACTCCATCGTATTAACAGACCCAGTACATGTGCTCAATGTGAGCATACCTCTACAAGACCCACAGCGGCCACTACTTGGGGGCACATTAGTACTTCCATGCTACTTTGAGGTGCGTGTGTTTTTGAGGCAAGTTTAAAACTAATGTAGATATAAAATAGTCTCTTTTTTCCCCGATTATTTTCCCTAAAAAGATCTTCATGTTAACCACTAAGATTACTTGTATTATTTTCCTTTGCTAGGATTTAAATCCTGTACACACTTAATTTGAGGCATTTTTTAAAATCAAAGTCCAATGTATTTTTCTCTTTTTGATATAGGACCACACTCTTCCAGACCCAGGAGCACGCAACATCGCTCCTCTTTCTCATCGGATCAAATGGAGCCTCATTACCAAAGACAAGGTCTCAACTATTTTAGTTGCCTTGGAGGGAGAAGTACGCATCAGCGAAGGTTACCTGGACAGGGTTCATCTGGTGGGCTACCCTTTGACCCCGACAGATGCAAGTATCAAGATATCTGAGCTCAGGTCCAGTGAATCTGGAGTCTACCGATGCGAGGTTCAACATGGTATTGAGAACAATCATGTGGATGTACATGTGAAGGTTCAAGGTACGTAAAACGGGAAAAGTGTGTTTATGCCAGTTTTTCAACAGGCTTTGATAGAAAATCCAATCTTTTTTTGCCCTAAAGCTTACAGTCTGCTGAAGTGATCACATGCCTCTTCCCACTTTGAAATACTTCCTCAGTCAAGTAGTCCTGAGAACAGCCTGGGAATGAAGCAAAATCATATTCATGTTTGCAATCAGGCTGGTATTTTCTTATGCAGATGTTCATATTTATAAATGTTTTTAATCACAAGCAAATTGAATTGCTGTACAAAAGACAGGCCACCTTGCTGTCAACTAGAGGTCACTGAGGTCTGACAAAATGTAATGCTCAGTATATTAGTTGAAAAAGTCAGTGTAAAATATCAGTTGTTAATAGAAATGGTCAATATGTTATATTCAAATTTTTTATGAAGGTTTAAAAATATTTTTTGTCACTCCAGGTATTGTTTTCCACTACCGGCCTATTATTGGTCGCTATATGATGACCTTTGAAAAGGCGAAAGATGCGTGCACTCTGAATAGTGCAGTCATGGCTTCACCTGCACAACTCCAAGCAGCTTTTGATGATGGATACCACCAGTGTGATGCTGGCTGGCTTTCTGATCAGACAGTGAGGTCAGTTTATTCTACAACCTAATATCTGATGACTGTAGCTTTCCTCTGTAATATTGTCTCATCTTGTCTTCAAATAGGTACCCAATTCATGATCCTCGTGTCAACTGTTATGGCGACAAAGAAAATGCACCCGGGGTACGCACATATGGAGTGAAACAGCTCAATGAGACTTATGACGTGTACTGCTTTGCTGAGAAAATGACAGGTTTGCATATCTTTTCAGGAGTACTGTATATTGCTCTTTGTCACACTTCCTAATTTTGTGTACTTTATATGCAAGTTCACTTCATTTGTTACTCTAATGAGTCTTTTCTGTGTTTTACAGGCAGAGTTTTCCACACTACATCAACAGAAAAGTTCACTTTCTCTGAGGCTGTACTGGCTTGTTCCACAAAGGGAGCCAAACTGGCCACTACAGGTCAGCTGTACTTGGCCTGGCAAGGTGGGATGGATGTCTGCAATGCTGGGTGGCTTGGTGACAGAAGCGTACGCTACCCCATTAACATCCGGCGGCCGCAGTGTGGAGGGGGACATCTGGGGGTGCAAATTGTTTACCTCCACATAAATCAAACAGGATATCCTCTTCTTGAGACTCACTATGATGCCTTCTGCTACACAGGTAACATCATTTACAGAAAGTTTGTTAAGTACTGCAGCAGCTTCATCAGAGAAGCATGTCAGTAGCAGTCTGGAGTTTTAACAATGATAAATGACACATTTAAACAGGAGCGTGCCCCTTGGTGGGGCAGGTACTCAAAGTTAATAGGGGGGCACAGGAACAAGAGTTTGAAATGCCTTAGCATTGCAGGCTATTCATGAAAACAGAATAAGAAAAGACACTTGCCTTAAGCACACCAGGAATTGCAGTTTCTAGCAGAGGTGCCCACCTTTGCTTAGTTGTTAATCGAATTGATAACAAACCCAAATCCAAATTAATATTTTGTGCACAAATTACACCTGTTTTGTGGTCATATATTAACATTGTGTGTGCATGTCACAACTATATTGTGACCAAAATAAAATTGCCATGCCTGGAGCTCTGTACATGTTAGTGGATTAATTCTCTAGAACTGTTTTGGTTTTCATGAAACAATTGAGAAATTTATTT
Organism: Phycodurus eques; assembly: GCF_024500275.1. Classification (NCBI taxonomy): domain Eukaryota; kingdom Metazoa; phylum Chordata; class Actinopteri; order Syngnathiformes; family Syngnathidae; genus Phycodurus; species Phycodurus eques. Next base: position 4,738,941 of record NC_084526.1, read on the forward strand.
TAGAAGGTGGTCCACCTCACATTCTCCATCCACGGCATTGCTTCTCTTCCCTCAATTACTTTCTAATTATATAGTTTTTGCTTTTTACTGTTTAAAGTTTGATACATAAATTAAGCACCTTCTGCAGGACAGTAAATAGAATATCTCAACAATACATTAATAACACTCCTGATCTCCACTGAATTTACCAAACCATTATTATAAAAGGAAAATACATTAATGAAATTTAGCACAACTTATCTTGAGTTAAAATACAATGAAGTTAAATCTCACCTTGCCACATAATTAACTGTCCAATGATGACAAAAGATGGAAAGGAAGGAAAAGGAATTGAACCACATTTTAAAACCAAATTAAGCTTTCAAATCTGCAGAATATTAGTAATATTTGACTACTTCCTGATTTTCTTAGCCCCTTTGTCCATCCATCAATTTTCTGTACCGCTTTATCCTCACAAGGGTCGCGGGCGTGCTGGAGCCTATCCCAGCTATCTTCAGGCGAGGGGCGGGATACACCCTGAACTGGTCACCAGCCAATTCCAGGGCACATATAAACAAACAACCATTTGCGCACACATTCACACCTATGGCCAATTTAGAGTCTTCAATCAACCTACCATGCATGTTTTTGGGATGTGGGAGGAAACCGGATTACCCGGAGAAAAGATTTGATCGGTCTGATTGTTCGTGTGTGAGCCATGGCATAAGGTGCATCCAAGCGAAGCTCGGAAATGCGTGCCATGGCATGTTAAAAAGGGTTTTAATAGTTAAAATTATGTTTGTATGAGAGAGGTGCAGAAGGGGAAATATTCAGTGATGCCTTGCTTTCAGAATCAGAATCAGAATCAGAATCATCTTTATTTGCCAAGTATGTCCAAAACACACAAGGAATTGGTCTTCGGTAGTTGGAGCCGCTCTAGTACAACAAACAGTCAATTTACAGAACACTTTGGGGACATAAAGACATTGACAAAAAACAATTGTGCAAAAAGATGCAGAGTCCTGTAGCACTTAAAGCAGTTCGAACGACTAATATTGCAATAGTCCGGTGCAATGACCATTGTGCAAAGGGCGCTGAGACTTCAAGGAGTGTATGCGGTTTAAAGTGACGAGTAGTGCGATCATCTGGGACAATGTTGGTTGTGCAAATGTTACAGATACTCCTCAATCAGTATGCAAATGGAGCAGATGCTACTCTGGCATGAGTGGCCAGTATATGCAAATAGTGCAGCATGGCGAGACAACTACAGTGAGTGCACAAGTAATACATAATTGGCCCCACAGAAATGTGACAACGAACTCAAGTCAAAAAATTGCCAGCTTGTTGTAATGGAATTATAGGTTAGGTGTTTAAGAAGTTGATCGCAAGAGGGAAGAAGCTGTTGGAATGTCTACTAGTTCTAGTTTGCGTTGATCGGTAGCGCCTACCTGAGGGAAGGAGCTGGAAGAGCTGGTGACCGGGGTGCAGACGGTCCGAGAGGATTTTGCACGCCCTTGTCTTAGTTCTGGCAGCGTGCAAGTCCTCAATGGTGGGTAGGGGGGTACCGACAATCCTTTCAGCAGTTTTGATTGTCCGTTGCAGTCGGAGTTTGTCCTTTTTTGTAGCAGCACCAAACCAGACTGTGATGGAAGAACACAGGACCGATTCGATGACCGCTGTGTAGAACTGTCTCAGCAGCTCCGGTGGCAGGCCATGCTTTCTCAGAAGCCGCAGGAAGTACATCCTCTGCTGGGCCTTTTTGAGGACGGAGTTGATGTTGTTCGCCCACTTCAGGTCCTGAGAGATTGTAATTCCCAGGAACTTGAAGGTCTCGACGGTTGACACAAGGCAGCTGGACAACGTGAGGGGCAGCTGTGGCGAAGGATGCCTCCTGAAGTCCACGATCATCTCTACCGTCTTGAGCGTGTTCAGCTCCAGGTTGTGTCGCCCGCACCACAGCTCCAGCCGCTCCGCTTCCTGTCGATATGCAGACTCGTCACCGTCCTTGATGAGGCCGATGACAGTGGTGTCATCTGCAAACTTCAGGAGCTTGACAGTCGGGTTCGCTGAGGTGCAGTCGTTCGTGTAGAGAGAGAAGAGCAGCGGAGAGAGGACACAACCTTGGGGCGCCCCAGTGCTGATGCTGCCCGTCAGAAAGCTGTAAATCCACTGGCAGATGGCAGGTGAGAAGCTGAGCTGGAGAAGCTTGGTTGAAAGGAGTTCAGGGATGATGGTGTTGAACGCTGAGCTGAAGTCCACGAACAGGATCCTCGCGTAGGTCCCTGCACTGTCGAGGTGTTCTAGGATGAAGTGCAGTCCCATGTTGACTGCATCATCCGCAGACCTGTTCGCTTGGTAGGCAAACTGCAGGGGGTCCAGCAGGGGACCTGTGACACTCTTGAGGTGGTCCAGCACGAGACGTTCAAAGGACTTCATGACCACAGATGTCAAAGCGACAGGCCTGTAGTCATTCAGACTAGAGATTGCAGGTTTCTTGGGGACTGGAACGATGGTGGAGCGTTTGAAGCAGGATGGAACTTCGCACATTTCCAAAGATCTGTTAAAGATCTGAGTGAAGACTGGAGCGAGCTGGTCCGCGCAGACTTTGAGGCAGGATGGGAACACATGGTCCGGTCCTGTTGCTTTGTTAATCTTCTGTTGTTTGAAGATGCGTCTCACATCCTGTTCATGTTCATTGAAACCTTTGTAACTTTTACAGCAGCTGAAATACGTATTTAACATGTCACCCTTTTTCTTATTAAATATATTTTCAAAGGTGCTATTGACATAAAAATTTCACCAGATGTTGGGAACCACCCAAATAATCCATACATACAAAGAAAGTAGAAGAAATAACCTCAGAAATTAAGTTGTGTGTAATAATGTGAAATGACGCAGGGAAAAAGTATTGAACATGCCAACTGGTATTTATTTAATAATTTGTACAAAAGCCTTAGTTTGCAATGACAGCTTCAAGACGCCTCCTGTATGGATGGACTCGTTGGTTGCATTGCTCTGGTGTGATTTTGGCCCATTCCTCCACGCAAGCAGTCTTCAAATCTTGAACGTTCCTTGGGCTTCTTTTATGGACCTTGAGTTTCAGTTCTTTCCATAGATTTTCAATAGGATTCAAGTCAGGTGATTGGCTGGGCCATTCTAACATCTTTTTTTTCTTTTTCTTTTGAACTAATTGAGAGTTTCCTTGGCAATGTGTTTTGGATCATTATGGTCATCTCTAATGATGTGGAAATTCTATCATTTATAAGAAATAAAACAGACATTGGTCAAAACATTTAGTAGCTTGTTCTGTACAATTATTATTTTATTAGCACAGTGTATTATATTTTGTTTACCACCTGCAGTTGAATTTTTATTGCTAGGTATTTGCATTTAATAAACTCAGTCATATATCACCCTCAGAATTCCCTGATGATGAAGGTTCTGGCATAATAGTGGAAGGAAGCAGTGTATTGAGTGTTACCCCAGTGACGGAGAGCCAAGAGATTTTCTTTGGGAAGGAAACAACCGAGAGTGAGGTAGCTGGTGAGGTGGAGACCCAGCAACTGACCATCGTCGACTTCACCTATACACTGAGACCCACTGAATTACCGCTGCCTCAGCCTCCTAACGTCACAGACGTGCCCGCAGAAATAATAGAGCAGGTCACTTTGCAGTCCAGCCTAGACAGGGAGCCGGGCAAAGTGGTCGTGATACCTCCAACTGGTTAGTGAGTTATATTTTGACATTATGATGTATACTATGGTAACTCACATCAAACCGAATGGTTAGGATGTGGTAGGATGCTCCTATCCTTGTTAACAATCATTTCACAAATTCATTGTCATATTCAATATTGTTGTTTTTGCAAAAAGGTGTGGTCTTTCATTACCGCTCACGGTCCGGCCACTATGCCTTCACCTTTACTGATGCTCAGTTGGCCTGTCAGAGTGTTGGTGCATCCATTGCTACCCCTGAGCAGCTTCAGGCGGCATATGAAACTGGCTATCACCAGTGTGATGCAGGATGGCTGATGGACCAGACAGTCAGGTATTTTTGACACCAACCTGTATTTTCAGAGACATTCAAAATATTTTTGAAATCACTTATGGTTGATTTTAGGTACCCCATTGTTGCACCTTGGCAAAAGTGTGCTGGAGATTTAGGAGATCAACCTGGTGTTCGGTCCTATGGTCTCAGGCCAGCAGATGAACAGTATGATGCTTACTGCTACATCGATGGACTTAAAGGTAAGGAAAGATTTCCGGCGTTGTATAACAGCCATTGTTAGGAAAATACATTGTGCAAGATTTTTACATCAGACACTTGTGAATATATTTAATGTACAGACCTTTTTACTTGATTTAAAACAGCAACAATGAATATACGGATAAGAAGAGCTGCTTTATACCAGCTTGAGGTGAAGGTCAGAATTCAGGAGTGTCAACACAAAACAGTACATTATAAAATACAGGAGTGAACTACATTAAATCCATAAAATTATATCTAGTCGTTAACAGTTAATGATTACAAGGCAGGTAGGAATCATTTTTAACTTCATATGACAAAATTGTTTTCAGATTAACTGGTGGTTTTTTTCCATTGCTGAACAGCTTTAAAAGAAATGGTAGATTGACCCAAGAGCTGAGCCGGGTTTTGAGACGATGCCAATTTGTTTCTAAAGTAATCTAAGGGGTTTTAAGACCATCTTACTTTCAAGAGACGAAAACGATATATTATTGAGAGTTATATTATGAGAAAATCATTTCTTATGTCTTATGTAATGACCAAGTCATACAGATAGAACTGTATGATAACAAACCTTCATACTTTCTAGTTGTGTGCATAGCTGATTATTATTAGTACTTTATAGCAGCAGCCATAACAAAAATGTTTAGTCCACAGCATAGAAAAAGTGTGTAAAGCATGCAGATTTAGACTCCATGATTAGAAAAGTGCCAAGAATTGATATTTGCCTTTTAACCTGAATGATTGTCTAGGAAAGTGGGAAAAATATCACAACTGTTTTCTTTCTTACAATTTATTGTCCACAACCATTTTTTTTCTGTAGTTCAAGCGAAATCAAAGACGAGTCACTTCTATTGTTCCAGGCAGTTGGTGTTTGCTGTCAAAGCATTATAATGCAGTACAGTGAAACTTTTTCCTTGCATTTTCCTTGCATGTAGTGTATGGCACACTGATAATATGTTTATTTGGTGTAAAATGTTTCCACTTCTTCAACATCCTCTAATGTTCTCAATTGCTTCTCAGGTCAGGTTTTCCATCTGGGTTCTGATGATGGTTTCACTTATGATGAGGCGGCTACTCGCTGTCTAGAGCGGAATGCCACCCTGGCCTCCACAGGAGAGCTTCACGCAGCCTGGAAACAGGGTTTTGACAAGTGCCGTGCTGGCTGGCTCAGTGATCAAAGTGTCCGTTATCCCATCAGTAACCCTCGTGCTGAGTGTGGAGCAGGAAAGTCAGGAGTACACACTTTTTACAACCCTCCCAACCATAGTGGCCCTGACATTCATGACAGATTTGATGCATATTGTTTCAGAGGTAGATACTCACTATCACATCATACTGTATTTGTGTTAATTTATTTCATAATGCGTTAACATTTGACATCTGACATCTTTTTACAGCTGACATTTTATTAATTGCAAATGAAACTGGACTGAACATCACAGATATCCTTCTCAACATTGCATCCATCACAGAATTAGTGAGATTTGGTAGGCACCATTTAAATCATGATTTTTTTATTTTTTAAACTTGTCCACGTTCCTTTCTTATGCATCTCATCCCTGTTTATATGTCTCTTTAGTGGTTACACCAATTGTCACGCCCATCCCTGTGGAATCTTCAGGCTCTGATTCAGGTTCAACAAATTTTGGATTAGGGTCTTCTCCTGACGTCTCAGGAGACCTGTCTGGGTCTGGTGAACTGGTTATCTCTGGAGACATGTCTGGATCTGGAGTCCAGATGACCTCTGTAGTTCTGTCTGTATCAGGAGAGAGGGGCATTTCCGGAGACCTGTCTGGCTCTGGGCACACACTTATATCTGGGGATGTGTCAGCCTTTGGAAGCATGGCTGGTTCTGGAAACCACGGTACCTCTGGAGACCTGTCTGGCTTTGGGACCTTGTCTGGTTCTGGAGACAAGCTTATCTCCAAAGAATTGTCTCTTTCTGGGGATATGCCTGGCTTGAAAGATCAGTTTATGTCTGGAGACCTGTCCGGGTCTGGAGACACAGTGGGCAGTATTAATGCTAACCTGCCCTATGGCACATCAAGTGTTACCAGTGCTGATTCTTCTGAGTCAGGGATCAGTGGAGAACAATTAATCACTGCTGTTTTGCTTTCTAACAGTGACACCATTCTATCAGGAGAAGATAGCATTTCAGAGGGTTTCCAAAATGCAGAAGAGGCGGGCACAGAAATTCTTATAAATATTAATTCTTCAGAAATAGGTTCAGATACACTGAGTGATAGTAGAGACCTTTCTGGATCTGGGGCTGACCCTAGTTTCAGCTCTGCAGATAGTGTTTTTTCCATGGAATTTTCAGTGGAAAGTGGTCAGTTCTCTGACAAGTCCAGAGAGGCCAATGGTGATCATATGTCAGGAATTAGCGCCTTTGAGCTCCTATCTGGGTCTGGAATGTCTGGAGAAGGTGGCAGTGTAACATTCTCGAATCAGGATGTAATGATAGGAGTTTCTAGAAACCTTACGGTGTCTGAGGAGATTCGACAAGGGACAGTGGAGTTCAGTGGGGAAGAAATCAACAGCAGAGACAGTGGCTTCCACACTGAGAATAGCGATGTAAAAATGTCACTTCCTTCAGAAACTCAGTCTATAGAGATATCACAGGTTACGCCATCGGCATCCACTGAGAGAGCATTAATACAGACTGCCACACGGACTGAAGTTCCAAAGAGCCTATCTCGAGCTCTTGCCTCTAAGCTTGCCCCAGCTCGACTGTCTGCTCTTCCCAATGCTGTTCCACCTCTTAATGGAAGTAATGAGGATGCTGAACACATTCAGGGTATGTTAGCCGATTGCAATTAGACATTTTTTGTTGATGTATTTTCTTAAATGGTCAGCTATTAACACTAGTGCATCAAATGTGTGTGATCTGCTTCTTTTTGCGGTGTGGAATACAAAATATACGTATGAGTATAAATTGAGTTCCCCCTTGAGGGATTATAATAAATTACATACAAAAATGTAATTCAGGCAGTCAATGATAACAGTTAGTTTATTGATATAGATAACATTATGAGCAAATTATGATAACGAATTGAGACAGAATGCAAAGTATTACTTGATGACATACAAAATGTTACTGTCACACAATTCAAGGCCAGATGGCATTGAGAACAGTGATGGTCTCAAGTTGTACTTTATAACATACCGTATATAGCACATGGGTACCATTATGATACAGTAATGTCACCTATCTTTTCAGGTGACCCTGATCTATGTAAACCACATCCCTGCGGTGCTGCCTTGTGCACTATCGAAAAGGGGTTTGCTGTCTGCCATGGTAAGTCCCAAGGTCTATTATCATTTTGTCACTTTCTTTTAATTGACCTGTTTGCACGTCTTTCACTATGGGTATGCTTGTATTCTGTTTTGTGGTGATAATAACAATTTATTTGTCAGATTAAAATGAAAAAAACCTTCTCTTTCTGCTGTTTGTATGTCTTTTTACATTCCCTTTTGTGCATTGTGTCCAGTTAGTTAGATATTGTTGACTGTCAGGGTGTTCATCAAATATACATTGGCTCTGCTCTGACATTACTATCCCATATGTTTTTATCAAAGCTTGATGTCTGCTTTAATTTGCTTTGTGCATGCTTAGAATGGGGCCCCATACTATATGTGCTTATTGACATGACATGGATACTCGCATTCTCCTGAAATTCTTCTGTTGCAACAAACTGATTCATCAGACAAAGACTGCAATTTCTTATAGAGTTTTATAAAATAAAATCAACATTTAGTGTACACATCTTGTACACTACATTGTAACTTTAAAGACACCAAATAATAGGATTGATAAAAAAAAGTCAATATGCAGTAAATATAATATGGATCACAAATTGCAGCAAGTTCACTATCAGTCCTGCCAAAGTAGTATCACCCCATTTGTCATAAAAAATAACCCCCACCCTTGCTCCCAATGCCATACTAAAAACAGTAGTATTGCTCACCTACATCTTTTGCAGCGTTAGATGTTTGCCACTCCAACCCCTGTGCCAATGGAGCCACCTGTGTGGAGAATGCTGACTCTTACAAATGCTTATGCCTGCCAAGCTACGGAGGGGAGCGCTGTGAGATCGGTATGAGTATAGCTTCTGCTAATAGATACTAACAACAGCCTCTCACCAGCCTAGGCCCTACAAACATTAGGCATAAATTCCACCTTCCTTCTATACTCAATGTTGCGCTGTGCAAGCCGTCAAGTGTTGGTGACTTACTTAGAAATGTTCATATTGTAGATATCAGTGATGTTATTGAGCAGGCCTATCACCCAAATGTACCACTGTTATCTGCACCACATTTTACTGCTGAATCAAAGGGTTCAGCAGTTAATTTCACTTTCTTGATTGTTCAGGCATCCATAGGGAGCATTACCTTTGCCATGTTTTCCAGTCCTGGTAATCAAAGATGATATGGACACTATATTTCCTCACATAGTGGTGATGGTTTTCTGTTGGGAATGGAATGTGTAACTACTTAATATTACCAATTTCAATTGTGTGGCCTTGGACGGTTGGTTCCCATTAAAAATGTAGTGAAGAAAAGCCTCTTTTCCACGACATGGTAGTTTTTATTGTCACATTTCAAGTTTCACTTTAAAAAACAGATGCTTAATGACGTACGATTTTTTGTATCTGGGCAACTGGGGGTCCAAGCATGTCATACTGATACAGAATAGGTCATGTAAACATGTATACGTTTTGGATGCACTGTATGCCCAGCTGGTATGTACAACCAAAGCATCCAATTGTTGTAACAATCTTGCTCATACATGTACAAAATGCATGTACAAAAACAATACAGCACTGCGATTGCTTCACCAACAGGCCACAACATAAACACATTTCTATACTGTGGTGCCTTGAGATACAAGTAACTCGGAGGCAGCATGGCCTAGGTGGTAGAGTGGTCGTCTCCCAACCCAAAGGTTGTCACTTCGATCCTCAGCACCTGTGACCATGTCCAACTATCCTTGAGCAAGATACTGAACCTCCAGTTGCTACTGCTGCTGCGTCACCAGTAGGAGACTGAGGAGACAGTCTCAAAGCACTTTGAGTAACTTGTAGAAAAGCGCTATACATGTGAAAGCATGTGAACAAAGACAATTTAACCTTATGCATTTAAAATAACCACATAGCTTAGCCTTTCACTCCGCTAGCTTAATGCTAATGCTAATGAGCATCTATGTTTCGGTGCTAAAACTCTTTAAGGAAAGGACTTAACACAAACAGTAAAGTAACACAAGTACACAGACAATATAACAATACTCACAATCATATATTATTTATCCTCTGCAAGAAACGACTCATATTAGTGCCATACAAATTAGCTGGGAGGAGCTGAGACGTCTCATTGAACAGTATATTTGTCTGTCTGTCTTATACTGCCCCTAGGTGGCCAAGATGGGCACACCAGCAAGAGCAGCACAATGGCCATTCAAATGATGAAGTGTGACAAAAATTAAAACATTTTTCCGGTTACGAGGAATCTCTTACTTTGCTGACAGTTTCGGCTGTCACTCCAGCCTTTATCAGAGCTGTTACTGCTTTCTGGTGTGACGTGTCTTATTAACAGCTGACACTTCCATACATCTGAGGAATAACAGAACGCATTATGAGAAATCACCAAATAAATACAAGAGTTAAATCATACCAAAAACGGAGATAATAACTCTTTCACCCCAAAGACACGATAACACCGGATAAGAAATGTGACATCATATATGAAATCCCTTGCAAATCTTGAAATAAAACTTACTTTGGAGAAACCATATGAACATTCAGCACCTGAAGGAAAAAAAAAAAAAAAAAAAAAAGGAAAACAGCAGGACCATTCACCAGGACGCAAAAACCGACAACAGAGCAAGAAAACAAAAAATCTGCAATAACAGATCACTGCAGGAGAAACAACCACATCATGAACTGGGAAAATGGGATTATCATCACTTCAGAAACCATTAAATACAAACAACAGATAAAGGAATCAATAGAGATATGGAAGCATGGAGACAACACCATCAACAGGATGAGGGAGCATACCTGGGACACAGTGGCGGCAGCGGGGTGGAGACCGGATTTGATCGGGTCGAGAATATTACTTTGAAGTTTTCCCGATCTCATCATCTGTTAATAAGACCAGTAAGCACTTGGTTGGAGTGACAGCTGAAACTGTCAGCAAGGTAAGAAATTCCTCTTAACTGGAGAAAAAAATCGTTTTGTCTTCTGGGAAAGGCTGGAACAGATTAATGGCATTTCCATTCATTTCAATAAGTAAAGATTATTTCAGATATGAGTGCTTTGAATTTTGAGCGTGGTAAAGGAACAAATTAAACTTGTATCTCAAGGCACCACTGAAGATAATCACTATAAAACAAACTGCCACTGAATCCTGCAAAGCATGCAAAACACGATGCCCACATATTCCACGACACGCTACAATATAAACTTCGTATGTAAGACAGAACAACTGCTGTAAATGGGTTGAGAGCAGCATTGAGTACTGTATGATAAGAAGTTGTTTATCACCATGGCTTGCACATTTTATTTCTAACCCATTTCGAGTAGTCCCTCCCATTTCATATTCAGTTGCAAATCCTAAAATGTGAAAACACAGCTGCAATTAAAATGGGATCTTTATTGGGTTATTTTCTAACTTCACATCAGCCTTCCTTGGCTTTGTGACTACAGATGAGCAGCAGTGTGAAGAAGGTTGGATTAAATTTCAGGGGAACTGCTACCTGCACTTCAGTGTTCGAGAGATGTGGCTGGATGCCGAGCAACGCTGCAGGGACCTGAATGCACATCTGGTCAGCATCATAACACCAGAGGAGCAACACTTTGTCAATTGTGAGTGCCTGAAGAATATGTTGAGATACTGTAAACTGTAAAGACGTGAGCCGACTGAGTAACCCTTTTTTCCCCCAATAGCAAATGCGCAAGGTTATCAGTGGATTGGACTAAATGACAAGACAATAGAAAAGGACTTCCGCTGGACAGATGGAATTCCACTGGTGAGTGGCAATACCTGATTATAATTTAGACCCTTATCTCCCTGGCGGAGACGTCGCCGAGACTGCCAAGGCTGATCAGTCTCAGTGACTCTGGTACCCAGGAGACCAAAATATTTGCGCCCTCACCAGGAAGATGTGTGGGAGATGTCTCCAGACAATGTGAAAAACCATTGATCTGGAAGTCACTGATATAGCCCTATATACTGCATATACAATATATAAATATCCATACATACATAAATTTTCCGTACCGCTTATCCTCACTAGGGTCGTGGGAATGCTGGAGCCTATCTCAGCTATCTTTGGGCGAGAGGCGGAGTACACTCTGAACTGGTCGCCAGCCAATCGTAGGGCACATATCTATAAATATCCATCCATTTTCTGAGCCGCTTCTCCTCACTAGGGTCGCGGCCGTGCTGGAGCCTATCCCAACTGTCATCGGGCAGGAGGCGGGGTACACCCTGAACTGGTTGCCAGCCAATCGCAGGGCACATAGAAACAAACAACCATTCGCACTCACAGTCATGCCTATGGGCAATTTAGAGTCTCCAATTCGTGCATGTTTTTGGGATGTGGGAGGAAACCAAAGTGCCCGGAGAAAACCCACGCAGGCACGGGGAGAACATGCAAACTCCACACAGGCGGGATTGAACACAGGTCCTCAGAACTGTGACCCTAGTGACGCTCTAACCAGTCGCCCACCGTGCCGCCCATTTGACATCCATGAAATCCAAACTATTAGGGTGATATTTTCAGACATTAAAGTGGGCATAGCAAATAAATAAATTAATAAAAAATGGCGAGTCAACATTGAGTAGTAACCTAACCTCACTGTTTTCCGCTGTTCGGGTACTAATGGAGAATGCTTGTTAAACACTATTACGTGCCGTTCCAGCTACCTACGAGTTGCAGCTAATGTGGCTAAATGCTCGACATCATATCTAGCCGTATGGAGGCAGAATGAGTCAAAGGGGGAATTATTGTTGCCCGCCATTTTGCAATGCAGCTCCACTGGGTACGGAAAGTATTCAGACCCCCTTAAATTTTTCACTCTTTTTTATATTGCAGCCATTTGCTAAAATCATTTACGTTCATTTGTTTCCTCCACAGCACTCCATATTGACATTAAAAAAAACGGAATTGTTGAAATTTTTGCAGCTTTATTAAAAAAGAAGAACTGAAATATCACACAGCCATAAGTATTCAGCCCTTTTGCTCAGTATTTAGTAAAAGCACCCTTTTGAGCTAATACAGCCATGCGTGTTTTTGGGAATAATGTTTTTCACACCTGGATTTGGGGATCGTCTGCCATTCCCCTTTGCAGATCCTCTCCAGTTCTGTCAGATTGGATGGTGAACGTTGATGGGCAGCCATTTTCAGGTCTTTCCAGAGATGCTCAATTGTATTAAGTCAGGGCTCTGGCTGGGCCATTCAAGAACACTCACGGAGTTGTTCTGAAGCCACTCCTTCGGTATTTTAGCTGTGTGCTTAGGATCATGGTCTTGTTTGAAGGCGAACTTGCGGCCCAGTCTGAGGTTCTGAGCACTCCGGAGAAGGTTTTTGACCAGGATGTCCCTGTACTTGGCCGCATTCATGTTTCCTTCGATTGCAACAAGTCGTCCTGTCCCAGCAGCTGAAAACACCCCCACGGCATGATGCTGCCACCACCATGCTTCACTGTTGGGACTATATTGGACAGCTGATGAGCAGTGCCTGGTTTTCTCCACACATGCCACTTAGAATTAAGGGCAAGAATTTCTATCTTGGTCTCATCAGACCAGAGAATCTTATTTCTCACCATCTTGGAGTCCTTCAGGTGTTTTTTAGCAAACTCCATGCGGGCTTTCATGTGTCTTGCACTGAGGAGAGGCTTCCGTCGGGCCACTCTGCCATAAAGCCCTGACTGGTGGAGGGCTGCAGTGATGGATGACTTTCTAGAACTTTCTCCCATCTCCTGACTGCATCTCTGGAGCTCAGCCACAGCCTCTATGGGTTCTTCTTTACCTCTCTCACCAAGGCTCTTCTCCCCCGATTGCTCAGTTTGGCTGCATGGCCAGCTCTAGGAAGGGTTGTCATCGTCCCAAACGTCTTCCATTTAAGGATTCTGGAGTCCACTGTGCTCTTAGTAACGTAAAGTGCAGCAGATTTTTTTTTGCAACTTTGGCCAGAACTGTGCCTTACCACAATTCTGTTTCTGAGCTCTCAGGTAGTTCCTGTGACCTCATGATTCTCATTTGCTCTGACATGCACTGTGAGCTTTAAGGTCTTATATACACAGGTGTGTGGCTTTCCTAATCAAGTTCATTCAGTATAATTAAACACAGCTGGACTCCAATGAAGGTGTAGAACCATCTTAAGGATGATCAGAAGAAATGGACAGCACCGAGTTAAATATATGAGTGTCACAGCAAAGGATCTGAATACTTATGGCTGTGTGATATTTCAGTTTTTCTTTTTAATAAATCAGCAAACATTTCAACAATTCTGTTTTTTTCTGTCAATATGGGGTGCTGTGTGTACATTAATGAGGAAAAAAATAACTTAAATGATTTTAACAAATGTCTGCAATATAACAAGGAGTGAAAAATTTAAGGAGGTCTGAAAACTTTCCATACCCATTGTATCTACAAGCTACAGCTAACATGTCTAAAGATGATGCTGAGCCATGGAGGAGAAAATTTGCTTCGTGTCCGGTGTCAACACAGCATAAGTCACTAATCATTGCCTCCATAGCAGCATATAAGCTACAATTCTGACAAGTATGGTGGACAAGTGGACGAGGAGTAATTAAAAGGAGAAAGACAATGAAGCCATGCTAATTGCTAGGGTATCATGACATGTAGTTGCCAGACAACAAAATAAGTCATTGGCTGATAAAGTAAACTTTTGACACTGTAGGTCTGGCTGGAACCGCATTCTAGCGTCGAGTAACCAAATTTGAAGAGTGAAATAGCAGGCAATTTCTTAAGTGTCTTGAGAGAAAATACCGTAATACCGTATCTTCATGACCATAAGGCGCATTTAAAATTCTTAAATTTTCTCCAAAATGGACGAGGCGCCTTATAATGCGGCGCGTCTTATGTGTGCACCGAGTTCCAAAATCTGTAAATGTTGTTGTGTGACTTTGATGAGCGCTCCGCTTGACTGACTGGGAGCATTTCCTGCTGACACGCTGCTGATATAGAGGAAAGGCGGACGTGACTGATGTGGACATTAGAGGGGTAAGGGTGCACGTGACAGAGGACGCTAAAGGAAAGCCCCGAGTAGGGATATCGCGCCGGTATGTGCATTGTGCAAAACAACATCGGTTTGGCGAAGGACCCACGAAAATGGCACCTACGAAGAGACACACTTATGGATTGTGGATGCCTGGGCTAAGGTATCTGCTTTTACTGTTGTCCGAGCATTTGCGAAAGCCGGCATCATTGCTGAACAGCCCCCCGGCAACGAGACTGACTCCGACAATGACAAGAGGGAACCCGGGATGTTTGATGGAGAACTTGCCCAGCTGTTCATTTCAGATACAGAAGATGATGACTTTGATGGATTTGTGGATGAGGATTGATAAAAAAAAAAAATGTGAGTACATTGTTAAATACTTCAATAAAGTACAACCGAACTCATTGTTTACATTGTTAAGTACTTCAATAAAGTACAACCGAACACAGTTTTGGTCCCGCTGCCTTTTTAAAAACATACGATAGCATGCATACTAGCGTATGTTTTACCATGCCTGCGCCCAATAATATGGTGCGCCTTATGTATGTGTCAAATACAGAAATAGATCCCGTAACTGAGACTGCGCCTTTTAATATGGTGCACCTTATGGTCGTGAAACTACGGTACACTATAACACCAGACAGCCACACAGGAAATTAATTAGTACATCATCGCTAGTCCGCTACGTCACTTGAGAAAATGTACATTAATATGATATTTACAATATAACCTTAGTTAGTCCCACAATGGCGACATTTGCATAGTTTCAGCAACAATTGTGGATAGAGGAAAAACAAAAGTAGCATACAAATGTGTCCACCATTGCAAGGTTGATGCAATTAATCTATTAAAATAACAAATTGTCATGTGTGTGTGTGTGTGTGTGTGTGTGTGTGCGTGTGTTCCAGGTTTTGTCTTCCTCTCTCTCGTTTCTCACACACCTGCTCCTGTGAGCATCTTCACCACCTGTGCCTCGTTCATACCTAATTACCGATTGTATTTAACCTCGTGTCTCATTCCCACTCGTTGCCAGTTCGTTGTACCTTGTCGTCACGTTCCAGCATTCCTTGTCACAGACTCACAGTAAGACTTTGACCCTGTTCCGATTATCGACCTTGCCTCTTTGCCTCATGTTCTTGGATACTGTTTCCCTTCTTGGATTGCCTGCCCGTGTACCGACCTATGTCCGTCTATTAAACCTCTCTTTTTGGAAACTGTCCATTTGTTTTGGAGTCTTGCATTTTTGGGTCCTAGCCTCTGTTCCGTTCATGACACAAATATTCAAGCCATATTTTTTTAAACATTACAATTATAGACTAATGATGATGTTGTGCAATTGAACAGTATGCAGAATTATTTATATCCTATTACATAATATATTGCAATAACTGTCCCTAAGTAATGTTCTTTCAATAATTATAGAAATATGGAAATTTATGCAAATTGTTCTGGAAGTGAATTTCTTTAGGTTGGCAGCTCTTCAGTCATAGTCATAAATGCAATTTTACTAATAATTGCCATTGTAATTTCATTCTGTGTTTTTGCTTTCGGCCTAGGTTTCCTCCGTCCATCCATCCATTTTCCGTACCACTTATCCTCACTAGGGTCACGGGCATGCTGGAGCCTATCCCAGCGGACTCTGGCGAGACCCTGAACTGGTCACCAGCCAATCGCAGGGCACATATAAACAAACAACCATTCGCACTCACATTCAAACCTACCGGCAATTTAGTCTTCAATTAACCTACTATTCATGTTTTTGGAATGTGGGAGGAAACCAGAGAACACAGAGAAAACCCACGCAGGCACGGGGAGAACATACAAACGCCACACAGGCAAACCGGGTTCTCAGAACTGTGAGGCAGAAGCGCTAACCAGTCGACCACCTTGCCGCCCCTCGGGTTCCTCATTTTCATTTTTGTGCATCACTAATAACTACAGTGTACCAGAGGTATCTTTGACATTTCTTAGTGTCAAACCACTCCACAAAGACTTTACCAATTTAAAACCCAGTTCATGACAGCATTAATCAGCCATTCATGTGCCTAAAGTATTCCTACAGTCAATAATTGTACAATTATCCAATTTTAATGGAAGGTAAGATTTATATGAATTACGATAGTGAATTTGGGATTTCCGTAAACGGGATTCGGCATGAAACAACCAAAATGTTTACTTGGGGTTAACAGTGGTATCAATGATTGCTGTGTTCTTTTTTATGTTTATCGTGTGTCACTGTTCTGATTAAAGCTGCTATACAATTTTATGTCACAATTTCATTTGAATGTTAAGTACAAACTTGAAAAAGGGAAGGCCCACAATCAATTACCATTTGCTAAAATGTATAGCCCCATGGGAGCAGCAGCTTTTGACAGGCTCATGGAACCAAACATCAAATACCAGTCGTCAATGGCTTATTTTATCATGCACAACAATCCCTCCAAGTTTGAAAACAACAACAACAAAAAAAAAAGGTAGCAACAGACTAAACTAGCACTTTACATGCAGTGCTATCGATCATGTGGATTATAATAAAGATCAATATACTGTAGTTACATAGTTGGCAAACGTAAAATGTTCGCAGAATAATTTGGACTATAAAATACAAACCCCAATGTCAATGAAGTTGGGAATGATTTGCAAATCCTTTTCACCTTATATTTAATTGAATACACTACAAAGACAAGATATTTCATGTTCAACTTAATTGTTTTTGTCCCCCCCAAGTAGTCACTCATTTTGAATTTGATCCCTGCAACACATTCCAAAAAAGGGCATGTTTACCACAGTGTTACATCACCTTTCCTTTTAACAATACTTAGTAAGCGTTTGGGAACTGAGGACACTAATTGTTGAAGCTTTGTACGTGGAATTCTTTCCCATTCTTGCTTGCTGTAAAACGTCAGTTGCTCAACAGTCTGGGGTCTCTGTTGTCTTATTTTACACTTCATAATGTGCCACACATTTTCAACGGGAGACAGGTCTGGACTGCTCGCAGGCTTGCACTCTTACTACGAAGCCATGCTGTTGTAATACATGCAGAATGTGGCTTGGGATTGTCTTGCTGAAATAAGTAGGGATGTCCCTGGAAGACGTTGCTTGGGTGGCAGCATATGTTGCTCCAAAACCTGTATGTTTCACAGATGCTGGCTTTTGAACTTTGCGCTGATAGCAGTCTGGATGGTCCTTTTCCTCTTTGCCCCATAGGATACGTTGTATCCTATGGGGCCACCTCAGATGAGCTCCGGCCCAGAGAAGCCAGCGGCCTTTCTGGGTGTTGTTGATATATAGCTTTTGCTATGCATGGTAGAGTTTAAATTAGCATTTGTAGATGTAGCAACCAAATGTGTTTACTGTCAATGGTTTTCTGAAGTGTTCCTGAGCCCACGTAGCAATATCCTTTACACAATGTTGCCAGTTTTTATATACAGTGCTGCCTGAGTTATCAAAGGTCACTAGCACTCAATGTTGGTTTTCGGCCTTGCTGCACACATGCAGATATCGCTCTAGATTCTTTGAATCCTTTATGTATATATGGGGCTTTCGCTTTCCATGGTAGAGTTTTACTTTGCATTTGTAGCTGTAGCGACATACTATGTTAACTGACAATGGTTTTCTGAAGTGCTCCTGAGCCCACATATATATATATCCTTAATATAATATATCCTTAATATAATATCCTTTGCACAATTATGCCGGTTTTTAATGCAGTGCTGCCTGAGGGATCGAACGTCACGCAGTTGTTCCCACAGTGGTGAACCTCGCCCCATCCTTGCTTGTGAACAATTGACCCTTTTCTGGGATGCTCCTTTTATATCCAAACATGAGACTTACCTGTTTCCAATTAAGCTGTTCACCTGTGAAATATTCCAAATAGGTGTTTTTCGAGCATCCCTCAACTTAACCCGTCTTTTGTTTCCCCTGTCCTAGCTTTTTTTGGAATGTGCTGCTGGGATAAAATTAAAAATGAGAGAACATTTGCACACAAAAAAAACTAAAAAAAACGTGTTCATCAGTTTGAACATTAAATATCTTGTCTTTGTAGCGTATTCAATTGATATAGGGTAAAAAGGATTTGCAAATCATTGTATTCTGTTTTAGTTTACATTTTACACAACATTCCAACTTCATTGGAATTGGGGTTTGGACCTTGAATATCTGTCTTATCTGTTCCCTGTACTGCCTTGTACTGTACTTTGTCATACCAAATATGACCTATTTTACTTTATTTATACTATTATTGTATAACTACATATGTTTTGGCCTACAGCAATATGAAAACTGGAAGTCAAATCAGCCAGATAATTACGTTAACTCAGGAGAAGACTGCGTGGTGATGATCTGGCATGACAAGGGCCAGTGGAATGATGTGCCTTGCAACTACCATCTACCATTTACCTGCAAAAAAGGCCCAAGTATGTCAGCCTAGGCCTTACATCTTTGTCCATGTCCATTACCTCCTGGTATATCGTTATTATTTTTTTCAGTGGCTTGTGGTGCCCCTCCAGAGGTGGAGAATGCTCATATGTTTGGTAACAGGAGGGAGGAATACCCCATCAACTCAATCATCCGGTACCAGTGTAACCCAGGGTTTAAACAGCGCCACGCACCAGTGGTTCGCTGTAAAGCAGATGGGCAGTGGGAGAAACCCCAGATGGAGTGTACTGATGGTGAGTGAAATTTGATCAATCAATCGATGTGAAATCATTTTACCTGTTAGTGTTAATAAAAAGCTTATTCTTGTCTCCAGTGAAAGCAAGACAAAGAATACACAAGAGGGGCAACAACATTCCAGTTGAATCAACCACCACAGGGAACTTTCATTTGTAAAGAAAAGCAGACAAACATTTAAAAGAGTATTTACAGCACTCAAAAAACTTTTTTAATATATTTTGATTATGTATGTTATATTTTATTGACTTCTGTTTTCATTAATTGCAATATATTTCTGGTGAAATCCTCACTGAGATTTTTGTTAATGAGTAAGATTTAAAGATGTTTTTGTACCACAGATCCATCCTTTCGCAAATAGTCATCCCTTACCAAAGGCAGTTATGTAAGTCTTGATTGAGAGATTTGAATAAACTGTGATTAAAAGTGGTTACAGTTGTTAGGCACTGTAATTCAAAGTACAATCTCTGCAATTTCTGTTCTACAAAATTGGAAGAAAGTGCTTTCTGTTAATGCATTAGATAATTTGCTTTAAGCCTGTAATGCTTTCTTACTTTGCAGCATTAGGAACAACTTACTTAAATGTAAAATCTATACATTCCAAAAATTTTACAATTATTTTACAGCGCTTGTAAAGATATCACACACACACATACATGCATGCATACACGCACACACATACACACACACACATACACACACACACACACACTGTCTGCAACTGTATTGTCATTTTCATACTCTGACCAAACAATATTAATAACCGTATCAACAATGTTGTATTTTCTTTAAAGTGCAATAAGTGGAGGAAAATGACAAATCAACTTATAATGCAATCTTTTTACAAATTGTATATGCATTATATCGTGTATTTATGTTGTCCATAATCACAGTGACTTTATTTTGTTTGACATAAATAGCGCAATACTGGGAAATATTTAAAATAACTTAAACTAAAGAAAGAAACCCACCATCATTTATACACCATTCAAGGCCGTAATCACACATTTTATTTATGTCTTTCACAGTGACTGTCTGCTCAGACACGAGAGTTTTAAAAAGTTGTATGTGTCACGGAGCGTAGTAGGAGGGAGTACATTTAGAATGGTTTATTGTTGGTTGGCTCAGGGTAATACCAAAGCGAGGTGGAAGACCGTTGGGACGAGGAGCGAGCAGGAAGCGGGAACGTAAGCAGATGGGGTAGCTTTGTGGCATGGCTGGAGTGGTCAGCAAAACGGGGAAGGCACGGAAGGAACACTGGAGACGGGGAAGAACACAATCGGGTGAGTACAGATGCAGGTCGTAGGATAATTACTATCGTATCACAAAACCTGGGAGTACGAGAGACGACCGGTTGTCAGGTTGGTGGCAGGTTGTCGAGACAAGGAACGTGCGGTCGGCGGTGGCGTGAGCAGGTGGATGGCTTGGCGGCGTGGCGGAGGAGGTCAGCACAGCGGGGAACACGGAAGGAACATGTAGGAGAACGCTAATACCCTGGCGAGGATTTCCGGGATCTGGCAGGCTTTAATGCAGGTAGTAATGAAGGCTGATTGGTGACAAGTGCATGGTCGAGGAGGTGCTGAGTCCTGCAAAGAGAGATGGGAAGGGAGAGAGAGAGGGCGAGAGGGGTGCAGAGCGCCACCTGAGCTCCAACAAAGGTATTGCAGGCCACAGCTCATGACAGTACCCCCTCTCAAAGGACGCCTCCTGGCGTCCTGCCCGGCTTCCCCGGGTGAGCCGTGTAAAAGTCCGAAAGAAGGGAGTCGTCAAGGATAAGCTTTCGGGAAGTTCAGGAGCGCTCTTCCGGACCATACCCCTCCCAGTCAACCAGGTACTGGTAAACCCTCCCCCTGGGCCTCACATCTCAGATGCGCGAAACCGTGAAGGCTGGATGGTTGTCGATAATGCGGGATGCGGTGGGGGCACGGCTGGAGGGCTAAGAGCACAGGTGGAGACAGGCTTGAGTAGTGACACATGGAAAGTTGATTGAATCTTCAGAGATTGCGGAAGTTTAAGCTGTACTGACGTGGGATTGATGATTTTAGTGATGGAGAACGGACCAATAAAGCGCAAAGTGAGTTTGCAGGATTCAGTCTGGAGTGGGAGGTCACGGGAGGAAAGCCAAACGGTCTGACCCACCTTGTACTCAGGCGTAGGGGACCGATGAAGGTCCGCGAGCCGTTTATTCTTCTCCGCGGACCGGACCAAGGCTGCTTTGATGTCCTTCCACACGGACTGGACCCTTTTCAGGCAATCCCATCCCGCGGGAACTGCCACTGCATGCTCCTCTTCCTTAAATAACAGAGGTTGGAAACCGTAGCAGGCCATGAATGGAGATATACCGGTGGCGGAGCTGGTGAGGGAGTTGTGGGCGTACTCAATCCATGGGAGGAATGAGCTCCGGGAGGTGGAGTTGCGTGTGGCAACGCAGCGAAGAGCTGATTCCAGAGACTGATTCGCCCGCTCTGTCTGGCCGTTGGTCTGTGGGTGGTACCCGGAAGACAAGCTGGGTGCTGCGTCCACCGCTTTACAGAACTCCATACAAACAAGGGAAGAGAACTGAGGACCGCGGTCCGAGACTGTGTGGATGGGGATACATGGCGTTTGAAAACATGATAAACAAGGAGGTTAGCAGTTTCAAAGGCAGAGGGAAGCTTGGGAAGGTCAATGTAATGGACATACTTAGAAAATCGATCGATAATAGTGAAAATTATAGTGTTACCTTCAGAAGGGGGTAGGCCGGCAACGAAGTCCAAAGCGATGTGGCACCAAGGGTGGCTTGGGACGGGTAAGGGGCGCAGCAGACCAGCTGGGGGCAGGTGTGAAGCCTTCCCTCGGGCACAGACAGAGCAGGCTTGGACAAATTCCCGGGTGTCTTTGACCAGGCTGGGACACCAGAAATGTTGCTGGATGAAATGGATGGTGCAGGTGATGACAGGTGAGCTTGGAGTTGTGGCCCCACTGTGAAGGACCTCAGAGCGTGTGGAATCAGGTACGAATAGTCAGTTCGGATGTCCGGTCTTGTGATCAGGGTGAGTCTCTTGAACGTGTTTGACAATCTGTTCAATTTTCCAGGTAGCTGCCCCAACGGAGCAGGAAGAAGGGAGGAAAGGTTAATGTTATGCAGGGCTGGAGAGGGGTGAGTATATGCGAGACTGGGTGTCAGGTTTGCCATTGCGGGATCAAGGTCGGAAGAGAGGCTGAAATTAAATCGGCTCAAGAAAAGGGCCCAGCGAGCTTGTTGGGGGTGAAGGGGTTTGGCGGAACGGAGGTAAGCAACGTTCTTGTGAGTCCAGATGACAAACAGTACTTTAGTCCCCTCCAGCCAGTGCCTCCATTCCTCCAATGCCCAGATGATGGCTAGCAGCTCTCGGTTGCCAACGTCGTAGTTCCATTCCGCAGGGGATAAACGACGGGAAAAGAAGGCACAAGGATGAAGTTTTTGGGAAGAGGGGTCCCACTTCGAGAGAACAGCCCGTCCCAGTGTCTGTGGCATCCACCTCTACCACGAACTGGAGGGAGGCGTCTGGGTGATGTAGGATGGGAGCATTGGTGAAAAGGGTTTTCAGCTGGTCGAAGGCTTGGGATGCGGCTGGGGTGCATTGGAACGGAGAGCTGGTGGAGGTAAGACTGGTGAGAGGAATTCCGACTCTACTATAATTGCGGATGAAGCGGCGGTAGAAATTGGCGATTCCGAGGAAACATTGTAGTTCTTTGTGGGTGGTGGGAGTGTGCCAGTTAACGACTGCTTGGATTTTGGCAGGGTCTGGTTGCAATTGTCCTTTGGCAATGATCTAGCCTAGGAAGTGTATGGAGGAGAGGTGGAATTCACATTTTTCGGGTTTAACATACAGGCGGTTTTCAAGGATGCGCTGGAGGACTTGGCGTACATGACTGTGGTGTTCTTCCGGGGAGCGGGAGAAAATGAGCATGTAGTCCAAGTAAACAAAAACAAACTGGTTTAACATATCGCAGAGGACGTCATTGATGAAGGAATTGAAGACTGCGGGGTCGATGGTTAATCCAAATAGCATTACCAAGTATTCAAAGTGTCTGAGAGGGGTATTGAAAGCAATTTTCCATTCATCCCCCTCTCGGATACGGATGAGGTGCTAGGCATTTCGTAGGTCCAATTCGGTGAATATCTGTGCATCACAGAGGGGTTCAAAAGAGGGGTCGATGAGGGGTGGTGGTGATTTATTCTTCACAGTGATGTCATTGAGTCCACGGTAGTCTATGCAGGGGTGGAGAGTGGTCTCTTTATTCTCGACAAAGAAGAAGCCGGCCCCTACTGGAGACAAGGAAGGCCGAATTAGTCCAGAAGCCAGAGAGTCACGGATGTAGTCCTCCATTGCTTTTTTTCTCAGAGCGGGAAAGGTTGAAGAGGTGGCTGGAGGGATGAGCGGACCCCGGTAGAAGATTAATTGTGCAGTCGTAAGGGCGGTGGGGAGGGATGACAGAAATGGCCACGTCTTTGGTGAAAACAGGAGAGAAATCATAATATTCCTCAGGTACCCGGGAAAGGTCAACAGGTGTGGCAGATGGTGGTGGTTTACAGGAGGGTGGTACGGCAGAGAGCATGCAGTGTGAATGGCAGTGAGGGCTCCATCCAGTGCGTCCAGTCTATGGCGGGGTTATGTTTTTTGAACCAGGGAATTCCGAGGACTAGCGGGGTCTCAGGAGAAGGGATGACAAAAAGAGGGATGTCCTCACGATGATTTCCGGAAATAAGCAGGGTGAATGGTACTGTTTGGTGGGTAACAGGAGATATGACTCGCACATCCAAGGCTGTAACTTTCTTCGGAGACGGAAGTGGTTGGAGAGAGATTTGGAACTGAGGTGCCAGTCCTTGATGAATGAAAATGTCATCAGCACCAGAATCAATGAAGGCAACTATTGGTGTATTGTGAGCGAGACCAAGAATGCAAGCAGAAATGGTCATGTGGGAAGAAGAGCTTGAGGAAATAGTGGTTTGGCTCACCACGGCGCTCTTGGGTCGTGGTGAGCCTGGTCTTTTGGGTGTAAGGGGCATGTGGCAATGAAGTGACCGGATTTACCGCAATAAATACACAGTCGCTGGGTGACACGACGCTGATGTTCCTGGGGATCTAGTCATGTGTTACCTAGTTGTATGGGCTCATCTGGAGCAGTGGGGGGTGACGAAAGGGCAGTTGGAGGTGCAAAAGGCGGGGAGGTACTGATGGTGCAGTGGCCACGGTGGAAGTAATTTTGTGCGTGCTAAACCCCTCTCTCGCACTCTCTCCCGTAGCCAGTTATCAAGGTGGATGGAAAGTGAAATGAGATCTTCGAGAGAGGAGGGATCATCTCGAGCAGCGAGCTCGCCCTTCAGCTGCTCAGACAGACTATTCAAAAAGATTCCCCTAAGCGCGACGTCATCCCACCCGCATTCACCCACAAGTATTCTGAATTCAACCGAATAAGAAGCTACAGAACTGGCGCCCTGAATGAGCATAAGGAGGCGGCGAGTGGCTTCCCGGCCCTGAACGGGGTGATCAAAAACCTTCTTGAGTTCAGCGAAAAAAGAATCAAATGACTGGAGTACCGGGGAGCGGTTGTGCCATAACGCGGTTGCCCATTCAGCTGCTTTGCCGCAGAAAAGGTTTGTGACAAACGCGACCTTGGATTGTTCAGTGGGATAGCTTAACGGTTGTAGGTTTAAGACTAGGGAGAAATTTAGGAGGAATTGGCTGCAAGCACCTAAGTCCCCCGAGTAAGGCTTGGGCGGAGGGACGTGAGGTTCATTGTACGGGGCGCAGGGTGGCCGCAGTCTGTGGGATTGAAAGGATTACTTACGGGAGGATTTATTGTGTGAGCAAATGTAAGGACGCCATGATCTCTTGCAAAGGTTTATTGAAGTGGATATCCAAAATAGCTCCTCGACCGTGCGGGAACCTACGCGAGGATTCTGTTCGTGGACTTCAGCTCTGCATTCAACACCATCATCCACGAACTCCTCACCTCCAAGCTTCTCCAGGTCAGCATCTCGCCTGCCATCTGCCAGTGGATTTACAGCTTCCTGATGGGCAAGACACAGCAGGTGAGGCTGGGGAAGGCCACCTCATCTACACGCACCATCAGCACTGTGGCACCCAAGGTTGTGTCCTCTCTCCGCTGCTCTTCTCCCTCTACACGAACGACTGCACCTCAACGCACCAGGCTGTCAAACTTTGCAGATGACACCACTGTCATCAGCTTCATCAAAGATGGTGACGAGTCTGTGTATTGACAGGAAGTGGAGCGGCTGGAGCTGTGGTGCGGCTGACACAACCTGGAGCTGAACACGCTCAACACTGTAGAGATGATCATGGACTTCAGGAGGCATCCTTCGCCACAGCTGCCCCTCACACTGTCCAGCTGCCTTGTGTCAACTATTGAGACCTTCAAGTTCCTGGGAATTACAGTCTCTCAGGACCTGAAGTGGGCAATCAACATCAACTCCGTCCTCAAAAAGGCCCAGCAGAGGATGTACTTCCTGCGGCTTCTGAGAAAGCACGGCCTGCCACAGGAGCTGCTGAGGCAGTTCTACACAGCGGTCATCGAATCAGTCCTGTGTTCTTCCATCACAGTCTGGTTTGGTGCTGCTACAAAAAAAGGACAATCAAAACTGCTGAAAGGATTGTCGGTACCCCCCTACCCACCCTCGAGGAATTGCACGCTGCCAGACCTAAGACAAGAGAGTGCAAAATCCTCTCGGACCCTCCACATCCCAGTCACCAACTCTTCCAGCTTCTTCCCTCAGCTAGGCGCTACCAATCAATGCAAACTAGAATTAGCAGACATTCCAAAAGCTTCTTCCCTCTTGCAATCAATTTCTTAAACACCTAACCTACAATTCCATTGAAACATGCTGGCAATTTTTTTGTCTTGAGTTTGCTGTCACATTTCTGTCGGGCCAATTATATATTACTTGTGCACTCACTGTAGTAGTGCACGCTGCACTATTTGCATATCTGTTGTTGACCAATACTGGCCATTCATGCCAGAGTAGCATCTGCTCCATTTGCACACTGATTGAGAAGTATCTGCAACATTTGCACAATCAACATTGTCCCAGACTATCGTACTACTTGCTTGAAGTCTCGGCGCCCTTTGCACAATGGTCATTGCACCGGACTATTGCAATATTAGTCATTCGAACTGCTCTAAGTGCTAGAGGACATCCTTTTGCACAATTGTCAAAAAAAAAATGTACCGGCATTACCAGATAACTATCCATCCATCCATTTTCTGAGCCGCTTCTCCTCACTAGGGTCGCGGGGGTCCTGGAGCCTATCCCAGCTGTCATCGGGCAGGAGGCGGGGTACACCCTGAACTGGTTGCCAGCCAGTCGCAGGGCACATAGGAACAAACAACCATTCACACTCACAGTCATGCCTACGGGCAATTTAGAGTCTCTAATTCATGCATGTTTTTGGGATGTGGGAGGAAACCGGAGAGCCCAGAGAAATCCCACGCAGGCACAGCAGCAAATAAAAGAAAATCCTAAAATGAACAGGCAGCCAGTGGAGTGAAGCTAAAATAGGTAATATATGCTCATACTTTCTTGTGTCAGTTAAAAGACGAGCCGCAGCATTTTGAACCAGTGGCAGACGAGCAATGGAGGACCCACTCACCCCCATATATAGTACACTGCAGTAATCTATCTGAGTGGTCAAAAAGGCGTGGATTACTATTTCAAAGTGCCTTTTCGGAAGGATCGGTTTAATTTTTGCGAGCTGCTTTAACTGGAAAAAGCTAGATTTAACCATGGATTTAATTTGGATGTCGAACTTACCGTATTTCCATGACAATAAGGCGCATTTAAAAGTATTAAATTTTCTCCAAAATGGACGGGGCGCCTTATAATGCGGCGCGCCTTATTTATGCATGGAGTTCCAAAATCTATAAATGTTGTGTGATGAGCGCTCCGCTTGACTGACTGGGAGCATTTCCTGCCGACACGCTGCTTATATAGAGGAAAAGCGGACGTGGCTGAGGACAGCATGCGTACGTAAAGGGGGACGGGTGCGCGTGACAGAGGACGCTAAAGGCATTCCCCCAGTAGGTATATAGCGCCGGTATGTGCATCAGTTTGGCTAAGGACCCCCGAAAATGTAACCTACAAAGAGACACGCTTACAAAGCACAGTTTAAACTGCAAGCTATTAGTTACGCGGAGGAACATGGGAATCGAGCAGCCACGAGAGAATTCAAGATCAACGAATCCATGGTTTGCAAATCGCGCAATGGATTAATGAGCAAAGAACAGCCGGGAGAAGCGTCTCGACAGTCACCATTCGACTGAGTGCAATAACTTGGAGCTTTCCATCATTCCGGGAGGCTTGACGAAGGAACTCCAACCGCTGGACATCGGTGTAAACAAGGTGTTCAAAGTGAAGTTGCGAGCGGCGTGGGAGCGATGGATGACAGATGGCGAACACAGGTTTACTAAGACTAGGAGGCATCGCCGGGCGAGTTACGCCACAATTTGTGAATGGATTGTGGATGCTTGGGCTAACGTGTCTGCTTGCACTGTTGTTTGAGCTTTTGTAAACGCAAGCATCATTTCTGAGGAGCCGCACGGCAACGAGAATGACGAGAGGGAACCTGGCGTGTTTGTTGTGGAACTTGCCCAGCTGTTCATTTCGGATACAGAACATGAGGACTTTGATGGATTTGTGGATGAGGTTTGATCAAAAAATAACGTGAGTACATTGTTAAATACTTCAATAAAGTAAAACCGAACTCAGTTTTGCTCCCACTGCCTTTTTAAAACCATTCTTTTCGCGTGCATTCATGCTACCGTATGTTTTAAGCTAGCGTATGTTTTACCATGCCTGCGCCCAATAATATTGTGCGCCTTATGTATGTGTTAAATACAGAAATAGACCCCGTAACTGAGACTGCGCCTTTTAATACGGTGTGCCTTATGGTCGTGAAAATACGGTACAACCCCAATTCCAATGAAGTTGGGATGTTGTGTTAAACATAACTAAAAATGAGAATGTGGTTTGGCATTGTCTTGCTGAAATAAGCAGGGGCGTCCATGAAAATTGCTTGGATGGCAGCATATGTTTCTCCAAAACCTGTATGTACCTTTCCGCATTAATGGTGCCTTCACAGTTGTGTAAGTTACCCATGCCATTGGCACTAAGACAGCCCCATACCATCACAGATGCTGGCTTTGCATCCATAACAGTCTGGTTCTTTTCCTCTTTGGCCCGGAGAACACGACGTCCACAATTTTCAAAAACAATTTGAAATGTGGACTTGTCGGACCACAGAACACGTTTCCACTTTGCATCAGTCCATCTTAGATGAGCTCAGGACCAGAGAAGCCGGCGGCGTTTCTGGGTGTTGTTGATAAATGGCTTTTGATTTGCATAGTTTCAAGTTGCACTTACGGATGTCGCGCCGAACTGTATTTACTGACATTGGTTTTCTGAAGTGTTCCTGAGCCCATGTTGTGATATCGTTTACACATTGATGTCAGTTTTTGATGCAGTGCCGCCTGAGGGATCGAATGTCACTTTCGGCCTTGCCGCTTCCATGCAGTGATTTCTCCAGATTCTCTGAACCTTTTGATGATATTATGGATCGTAGATGATGAAATCCCTAAATTCCTTGCAATTGTACGTTGAGTGACATTGTCCTTAAACTGTTCGACTATTTTTGACTGAGCAATTCAGGGAAACTCCTTTTATACCCAATCATGGCACCCACCTGTTCCCAATTAGCCTGTTCCAAACAGGTGCTTGATGAGCATTCCTCAACTTTCTCAGTCTTTTTTGCCACCTGTCTCAGCTTTTTTGGAATGTGTTGCAGCCATAAAATTCAAATGATTATTTGCTAAAAACTATAACATTTATCAGTTTGAACATTAAATACCTTGTCTTTGTAGTGAATTCAATTAAATATAGGTTGAACATGATTTGCAAATTTTTTAAAACATTTTTTCAAAGACAATAGTCCATAGCAGTGTGACAGGTGTTGAGGAACCCAGAGTTTAGAGCTTCAGTATCATTATACACACTTACAGGTATGACACATTTTTGAATGAAGGCAGTCGAGAAGTCAGCAGCAGTGGAAGAGTTAATAACTCGACATCTGCGAGCAGTAGCGCGAGGTTTGACTGTTTGACAGCAAACAGCAGCTTCAAACAGTACAGGCATAAGATTAGAGAAAAAAAGCATCATAGCTGTCCAGATTAGAAACAGACTAACCACAGGATAAAAGTGTGTGACCACGTTCATGTGTAGGCCCAATTACAAACTGGATAACATTAAAAGAGTCGATGATGCTTAGAAAGTCACTCACTTATGGGTTCTTAGGACAACACACATTAAAATTACAATCACCAAGAACCCAGTCATATTTAGGCATAATATCCGCCAAGAACATAGAGAAGTCCGTTAAAAAAAATAATAATAATAAAAAAGTCTTCGTTATAGTTAGGAGGCCGATAAACCACCGCACACAACACCGTATATGAAGTGTTAAAGCTGCCGGGAGATGACAGTGATATCTTTTTGCATTTAAAATCACAAATCACTAAGGCGAGGACCAGCTCCAAAACCACCTCGATCAGGATGTGCCAACACGGCCCTCAGCCTCACAAGGCAGCCACCACGCTTTTTACGCCGAGGCAGCCACCACGCCTTTTAGGCCGAGGCGGTGGAGCAAGAGTGCGTTGGAGGTACGAAGCAATATCCAATAGGAAAGGAGGCTCCGTTCCTCGCCCCCAATAATAGTCCAATTTACGCACATTTATTAGGTGAGGTGAGGTGATCCTCAGATCTAGTAGTGTTTGGCAATCATATACCAGCAGAGAGTTGAAGGTTTGTACAAACATCCATCCATCCATTTTCTGAGCCGCTTCTCCTCACTAGGGTCGCGGGAGTGCTGGAGCCCATCCCAGCTGTCATCGGGCAGAAGGCGGGGTACACCCTGAACTGGTTGCCAGCCAATCGCAGGGCACATACAAACAAACAACCATTCGCACTCACAGTCATGCCTACGGGCAATTTAGAGTCTCCAATTAATGCATGTTTTTGGGATGTGGGAGGAAACTGGAGTGCCCAGAGAAAACCCACGCAGGCACGGGGAGAACATGCAAACTTCACAGAGGCGGGGCCGGGGATTGCACCCGGGTCCTCAGAACTGTGAGGCAGATGCTCTAACCAGTCGACCACCGTGCCGCCCTTGCTTATAGAATAGATTTTTGAGCAACAAAAAAAAACCCACTGTTCTCATTTTGTCTGGGTAAGAGAGAGTTGCACCTGTTTGGGTAAACACAATGTAATACTGACTCAGGGAAATAATAAAATTATGATTAATTTGTATTTACAAATTTGTATTTACAAATTAATCAGTGTTGCGTTGTGACTCAATACAGTCCTTTCAAGCATCCTTTCACCCCGCTCTCCATAAACACCAGTTCACTGTCTGCACTCACTGAGCCTCCAGAGTGCTCAGCATGTTTTCCACTTGTAGTTAAAAATTGTTAGTTAAAACAAACAAAAAAACAAAAACGTTTGTAACGGGTGTGAGTAAAATATTATTTCTTTCTTAAAGTATCCATCCATTCATTTTCTTCCGGTTATAAAGGTTCGGGTCATGAACGCAAAAGCTTAGGCAGGGAAGCCCAGACTTCCCAAGCCACTTTGTCCAGCTTTTCTGGGGGGATCCTTAGGTGTTCCCAGGTCAGCCGAGAGACGTAGTCTGGGTCATCCCTGGGGGCCACCTCCCAGTGGGACATGTCCGGAACACCTCACCAGGAAGGCGTCCGGGGGGGGCATTCTAACCAGATGTCCGAGCCACCTCATGTGGCTTCTCTCGATGTGGAGCAGCATCGGCTTGACTCTGAGCCCCTCACGGAATCTTCTCACCCTATGTCTAAGGGACAGTCCGGACACCCTGCGGAGGAAACTCATTTCGGCCACTTGTAGCCACGGTCTTGTTTTTTCAGTCACAACCCACTGCTCGTGACCATAGGTGAAGGGTAGGGACATAGATCGATCGGTAAATTGAGAGCTCAGCTCTTTCTTCACCATGACAGACCGTTAGAGTTGGCATCACTGCAGAAGCTGCACCGATCCACCTGCCGATCTCCCACTCCATTTTCCCGTCACTCGTGAACAAGACCCCAAGATACTTGAACTCCTCTACTTGGGGCAGGATCTATTACTCGACCCGGAGACGTCAAAAAAAGGTGGAGTTTTTCCGACTGAGGACCTTGGCCTCAGATTTGGAGATGCTGAGTTTCATCCCAAATGCTTCACATGAGTCTCGTGAGAGTTGTAGATCGTTGCTTGATGAAGCCAACAGAACCACATCATCTGTAAAAAGCAGAGACGCAATGTTAAGGTCACCAAACCAGAGGACCCAACGCCTCGGTTCCGCCGAGAAATTCTGTCCATAAAGGTAACAAACAGAATCGGTGACAAAGGCCAGCCTTGGTGGAGTCCAACCCTCACTGGAAACAAATGCGACTTACTGCCGGCAAAGTGGACCAAGCTCTGACACCGGTCATACAGGGACCGAACAGCCCATATTAAGGGGTCCGGTAACCCATCCTCCGAGAGCACCCACTACAGAACTACCTAGGGGACATGTTCGAACACCTTCTCCAAGTCCACAAAGCACATGTAGACTGATTGGGCAAACTCTCAGGCACCCCCAGGACCCTGCTGAGGCTGAAGAGCTGGTCCACTGTTCCATAGCCAGGACAAAAACCTCACTGCTCCTCCTGAATTTGAGATTCGACTTGCCGATAGTCCCTCCTCTCCAGAATCCCAGAATAAACTTTACCAGGAAGGCTGAGGAGTGTGAGCACCCTCGAGTTGGAACACACCCTCCAGTCCCCTCTCTTAATAAGGGGGACCACCCAATCCAGGGCCACTGTCCCGGATGTCGATGTGATGTTGCAGAGGTGTGTCAGTCACGACAGCCCCACAACATCCAGAGCCTTAAGGCATTCCATGCAGATCTCATCCACACCTGGGGCCCTGCCACCGAGGAGATTAAGATCGTTTTAATCTCCTCAGTGACCTCGACCACAGCGATAGGAGAGCCCACCTCAGAGCCCCCAGACTCTGCTTCCTCAAAGGAAGGCCACCGACTCACAATGTCCCAAGTTGAGGTCAACAGCACCCCGTGCCCCCTATACACATTATTGACGCTCCCCTTCCTGCAAACCCGGATGGTGGACCAGAATTTCCTCAAAGCCGTCCAGAAGTCCTTCTTCATGGTCTCCCACGCCCAAGGTTTTGCCTCAGTGACCACTGAAGCTACATTCCGCTTGGCCAGCCTGTACCCATCAGCTGCCTCCCGAGTCCCACATGCCAAAAAGGCCCGCTAGTGTCACGTTTTGTACCAAACGGTATTGGACGGGACCCAAAAGCAGACTGAGACAGAAGTATCAGTTGGAATGGGTTTATCAGGGTGAAGCGCGAGGTCAGGAATTCCAAGGCATGATGTAGGTCCGTAGGCGTAGAGAGCGTGCGGGAGACTGGAGCGTGAGCAGGTGAATGAACTTGGCAATGCGGCTGGACTGAGCGTCATGGCAGGAGACACAGGAGGGCACTGGAGGAAGAGGAACAACAGTTTCTCTCAATCACGCCCTTCCAGGTCTCACTGTCATTGCCCACGTAAACTTTGTAGTCCCCCAAAAGAACGAGGAGTGCAGCAGGGGTGCTGCCCAGCACCCCTTCCAAGGACACCAAAAACGGTGGGTACTTTGAGCTGATGTTTGGTGCATAGGCACAAACAACTGTCAGGAACCGTTCCCCCCACCCGAAGGCAGAGGGAGGCTGGTCTCTGATCGACTGGGGTAAACCCTAACCTACAGGCAAAGAGCTGTGAACAATAAATGTGCCCACACCTGCTCGGCGCGTCTCACAACTCCAGAGTGGAAAAAGAGGTCCCACCCCTCTCAAGAAGAGTGCCACTGCAGCCCAAACTTTGTTTGAGGTGAGCCCGACAATATCGAGTCAGAAAAATCGCACACCAGCTCAAGCTCTTTCCCTGCGCCAGACGCCAAGGTTCCCGCATCAAGCCCCACCTCCAGGCTAGGAAAAGCTCTCATTATGTTGCAATGCAGTTCTACAACAGTGTGAACTACAACCACAACAAAAACATTTTTTTCAATGAATACTTCTCTGACAGTGAGCCTTGTTATTGCTATTTTTAAAAGCAGACTATGGGATACAGTCAAGTATTGGACATTATTAGAATGTGCAAGTGACCCTTATTGGGCCTCATTCACTAATAAATGCCAGGAAATATTTTCACTCTGCTCCAGGATGAGGCCAGCCCTATTTTTTATTTTTATTTTTTGTAGAAAAAAAATTCTGAGGTGATACCACACCACACGCTTTGACAATGACAAAAAAATTAAACCTCATGAAAATTGGTGGAGAAATTTGCAAGTTATGACATAATTTCAATGTCCATGCTTTGCCTTTGAAGGGAACATCGACCTTCCCAACATGGCCGCCAAGTAGGCACGTCGGTTAGCCGGGCTGCTGCAGCGCGCTGGCGTATAGTCATCATATCTATGGTCAGAATCGCTCTACACATCCCAGCTGTGTTTACAATAATCTGCAGGTAATGCTTGATTTAATACTTGAGTTGGCCTGGGAGTAATGGACACAGATTTCATGTAAAACTAATAATAATAAATCAATTTGATGCGCTTTTGAACCATAATTCATTGAGTAGTTAAAAACCTCAAAAACCTGAAATGAAAAATATCAACAAAGACAGAAAGAACAGAGTAAGAGTAAAGTAATAATTAAGTCATAGACACGTCATTCACTCACTCTCTCATTTAGATTTCCTCCTTTTTACTGGTCCTATAAGATGTACAAGGAACATGGTACCAGCATGACACGACAGTGTATAAAGTACTCACATTGTGTTGCTTTTAAATGGCGGGGTCCAAGTTGAAGTGGTTAATGTAGATTAGTGCTTCTCAAATGTTTCACACAAAGTACCACCTCCAAAAATACTTGGATCTCCAAGGACCACCAGAATGAGGGTCATAGTCAGTGTTCATCAACAACGAGGCAGAGCTTTCTTTCGTAAAAAGTATTTATTTTATTTTTATTTTATTTAAGTATTTAATATTATTATACGCCACTGTAACATTATACACAGTTTGGACATTAATAGTCTTCTTAAATATAGTCTTCTTAAATATAATCATATGAATATAAGTAAGTAATATAGTCATATAAGTAATGAAATCAATTCAAATATTTTGAACACAAAAGTTAAATAACAATTGTACAAAGAATTCTAAAATTCTTAAATGCAACTGTACAAAACTTAAGTTACATATAACTGAATTATACTCAACAAATATACTGTGCTGGATAAAAATAAAATAAAAAAAAGTATAAGCCACTGTAACATTGTTTACATTTTTAATTCAGGGATTGTTACATACCCATAGAGGGAGCCGGCGTAACATTAGTGGTACCAGCACACTTTAACAATCATTGAACTGTAGACAATTTGCATGCATGCTGGCCTAAGATTGGGAGAAAACTAAATATGGATGTACACGTTATTGAAGTTTAACTGACATTACATCCTGTGCAGAACGATTGACTAACCCCGACACATACAGAATAAGGCTGCACAATTTATGAAATGTTCATCATCAAGAGATATTGACCTCATGCACACTAAACCTATCGCCAAGACAACCTGAACTAAGATAAATGAGAAAGTTAATTTAGACGTGGTCACCAATTTTATATAGCTATAGCTATACACGTTTATTTATCACAAGTCATATTGCAGTTTTTCTCATTTTGTGCAGGCCTAATGTACACTCTGGAATGAAATTACTGATTGTTGTGGTTGCTGATGATCCCACGGATATAGAATGGGGCCTGTACAGACAAATTAATAAGCTATTTATTCATTCATATTAATTTAGTAGCAGAGTCAGCTCAAAGACAGTAACAGGTTAATCTCAAGCAGAACATTGTCAGTAAGCAGGTTAACAAATATAGGATACATTTGGTCATTGAACGATGCTAATTTAGAACTCCGTGAAATGTAGGCCTAGGCAGCTAACACGACAAGTATATAGGAGGCACTTTGCGCCATTACCAATCAAACTAATGTTAGCCAAATAAGCATTTTCACTAGAGCATCACAAAGTTTCAAACATAACTTACCATTATATCACTAGGTCTTTTGTGTTTGTCAATATCCAGCTGTTGAGGGCCAGGCTCTGGCAACGGACTCCTGTGTGGCGGTAGCCAAAGTTGAACGACCGCCAAGAAACTCAGTTATTTGTGTGGGTGGGCGGCCACACACCTTTTTGTTTTGGAGATTGTTTTTTCTTGTCCATCTTAATTCTGGTCCGGCTGACTATCTATCGACAGCAGGGGTGTCAAACTCAAATTCATGGTGGGCCAAAATAAAAAATTGGGACAACGTCGCGGGCCAAACTCAATATTTAATGAAAAATCACTGCGATGTGCATGTTTCCCTTCTCTGCAGAAATGTAGCATTTCAGCATATCATATGACATCAAACTTACATTTTGCTTAAACACTGAATCTGGAACAAACAAACAGAAATATTATAAACAAGAAATCAAATTTGCAATAAAAGACATCAGTGGTATTTGTTTGTTGTTTTGTATGTAAATAGATAACATGAATTCTTCTGTTTCTCCGTCTTCTATTTATCTATCTCCAACTACCTTTCGTTTTTATGTATATCTTTTTTCAAAGGTCAACAACAAAACAACCCAAAAAAATAAGAATGTCCTTCAATAAAAATCCAAACTTCAAACTATTAACAGTCCCTGCCTAGGAGTTGATAAAGGGCATTAAAAAAAAAAAAATTCAATTATGTTATATTCTTTGTTACAGCAACGTTGCGCCGCACACAACAAACAGGTCTGTCTTTTACAACCCCAATTCCAATGAAGCTGGGACGTTGTGTTAAAGATAAATAAAAACAGAATACAATGATTTTCAAATCATGTTCAACCTATATTTAATTGAATCAGAATCAGAATCAGAATCATCTTTATTTGCCAAGTATGTCCAAAACACACAAGGAATTTGTCTCCAGTAGTTGGAGCCGCTCTAGTACAACAGACAGTCAATTTACAGAACACTTTGGGGACATAAAGACATTGACAAAAAACAATTGTGCAAAAAGATGCAGAGTCCTCTAGCACTTAGAGCAGTTCGAATGACTAATATTGCAATAGTCCGGTGCAATGACCATTGTGCAAAGGGCGCTGAGACTTCAAGGAGTGTATGCGGTTTAAAGTGACGAGTAGTGCGATCATCTGGGACAATGTTGGTTGTGCAAATGTTGCAGATACTCCTCAATCAGTGTGCAAATGGAGCAGATGCTACTCTGGCATGAGTGGCCAGTGTATGCAAATAGTGCAGCATGGCGAGACAACTACAGTGAGTGCACGAGTAATACATAATTGGCCCCACAGAAATGTGACAACGAACTCAAGTCAATAAATTGCCAGCTTGTTGTAATGGAATTATAGGTTAGGTGTTTAAGAAGTTAATCGCAAGAGGGAAGAAGCTGTTGGAATGTCTACTAGTTCTAGTTTGCGTTGATCGGTAGCGCCTCCCTGAGGGAAGGAGGTGGAAGAGCTGGTGACCGGGGTGCGGAGGGTCCGAGAGGATTTTGCACGCCCTTGTCTTAGTTCTGGCAGCGTGCAAGTCCTCTATGGTGGGTAGGGGGGTACCGACAATCCTTTCAGCAGTTTTGATTGTCCGTTGCAGTCGGAGTTTGTCCTTTTTTGTAGCAGCACCAAACCAGACTGTGATGGAAGAACACAGGACTGATTCGATGACCGCTGTGTAGAACTGTCTCAGCAGCTCCGGTGGCAGGCCGTGCTTTCTCAGAAGCCGAATACACAGAATACAATACAGAATACAGAATACACTACAAAGACAAGATATTTAATGTTCAAACTGATAAACTATTGTTTTTAGCAAATAATCATTAACTTAGAATTTTATGACTGCAACAGGTTTAAAAAAAAGCTGGGATATATATTATCCTCACTTTCCACTATATATATATATATATATATAT
Source organism: Phycodurus eques (assembly GCF_024500275.1). Lineage (NCBI taxonomy): Eukaryota > Metazoa > Chordata > Actinopteri > Syngnathiformes > Syngnathidae > Phycodurus > Phycodurus eques. The sequence continues at coordinate 4,776,183 of NC_084526.1, forward strand.
ATATATATATATATATATATATATATATATATATATATATATACATACACACACGCACACGCGCGCGCGCACACACACACACACACGTACATATACACACACTGATTCGCAAATCTGCTTTACAGTTCATCAGAAGTTACTCATAGTCATGCTGAGTCATGCTTTTGATCTTATTTTAAATCAGAAGTTACTCATGTGTTACTCCTTACTTGAATATTTGTTTTCCACTGAGGACTCTATATATATGTATATATATATACATACATACATACACATATATATAGTGTGCATGCTATATATAGTTCAGCGTGGACGGAACCTTATAAGACGTTTAGCTAGCGCATGTTTCCAGCCGGACCAATAACAATGAGGACTTCCTTTGGATAGTTTCTCGCTGCATTTCTCGTTATTCCAGTTTATATCGGGACATTTTAAATGGTAGATATAATCAATATTCTATGAAAAACGAGATTCACATTGCAAGTCGACAGTTAATTTCATTGTAAAACATCGACGCTAGTATTCTCACTGCCTCTGTAGCCAATGAATTAATGCTAGGGCACCCCTTGTATACACCCTTTTCCAAATTTGAAAATATCTTTTATTTTTTTTACTGACATCGTTGTGAAAGCACTTTGTTAAAGTTAGCTTACCATGCTAGTTGAGTCCTGCTGGTGGTTGTTGCCCAGAAATGCATAGCCCTTGTGTTTGAAGTGACTCGATACAGTAAATGAATAACAATCGACGCATTTAGTTAACAATGAAGTATGTATTTATTCATATTGTAATTAGTACAAGAGCCAAGAGGATACACGTACGTGTTTTTGTCATGTTGTGGTGTTATTAAAATAAACCGTATTTTCATGTTTTAAAAAGTTGGTATTTCAATAGCATTTCTGTGACACAAGCATAAATGTGACAAAAATGCTCTTAAAATGCAGGGCAAAAACAACGCTGCTATGTTTAAACACACGGAAACATCCGTTTCTTGCATTTTATTTGTGTAAAATAACTTGATCTGCTTAAATAAAAATTAAAAATATAAAAATAATAGCATGTAAATTGAACGAAGAAAATCTGAAAATACATTTGCAGTAATAATGGTTGTAAGGTTGAACATTTGGTTAAACCCTTGTTAAAGTTACACAATTATGACAATTACACAATTATGACAATATGTAACAACATCCAATAAAAGAGCTGAAACAACAATGCTCTATTTTTATTGTCACTGTCAAAGAGGATTAATTATATAATAATTTGACAATATGTTTACTATTTTGGTTGTAATTTGCAGTTGTGTAGAATCTGTAGAACATTTATTTTTGGCTATCACGTGACTACTTGAGGAAACCAAAATATTAGACATGCTCCCATTGTGATGCACTACAGTTCTATACCACTGCAGACGACAACCACAGAATATTTGCTACTGCAGTAAGCCATGATTATACATTACATTACAATACATATATTGATTATATTGAGTACCGGAAGAGTTAAGTTGGTTATTACTGCGTGAAATTCAATTAACATGAATTTAATTAAAAGTGTTTCTTTTGTTTCTCTTCCTGGTTCAATTAGGATGATGGCCTCGTGTCTTGCTCCCGCCGTTCCTACTGCTGTTGCGACATTCCTCTCCACATTGCTGCCCTGTGGCTTCGCTGTTGGGCCTTCAATGTCCTGTAAGGGACGACTTGGACTGTGGTGGGTTGGCCGAGCTCTGCAGGTTGGATACCTGCTGGGGAAAGAAGGGGACACAGAATGGGTGCAAAAGTTTGAGACTGGCCCACTGCCTCCCCAGGATCTGATCATGACTCCGGAATCCATAACAGACAGCACAAGAGAAGAAAAGGTACATCGTATACAGACTTGAAAACAAAACAAGAAATTTAAAGGAAGAATCCATGCATTTTTTTGTGATTTCTTTCATTACAGAGCCAAATAGGTCTTTTAAAATATATCTTTGTACTGTACTCATGGTATTGGACAATTTCGAGTTAAGCAACAATATCAACTATATTTATGTGTCAATTTTTATCACCACTACATTGTTTACTTAATTATAAATATGTGTATATATCAGGGCTGCCAAAATTAACGTATTAACGCATATGATGAATCACAAGAAATTATAACATTAATCATGTATTGACGCATCACACAATTTATTTTGACCCCATAGACACCTTTACCTTAGCTGCGGATGGATATCTGAAAGGCGGTGTAGGTTGCTATTAGGCCAATGATCAGGTCAATGCTGACGCCATTCCAAAGATGAGTGAGAAGACTCCAACTGGTGTGCTCGGCAGCAAATTTCGCTTCACCCCGATGGCACTTTTGATAAAACAAAGGTAATTTGTATATATTGCAGCACTGAATTTTCTTTTCATTGAAGCACATCAAGTTTGAAATACCATCTAAAGGCAAAACATATTTTTGAGGCAGCCGCTAGCAAGAACTCTACTACATCGGAAATGTGCAGGACGACAAACAACACTGGAGGACTGCACCCGTGGTAATGTTGTCAGCAAAAATAAATTAAATTACAGTTTTGCAAAATGGATAGCAACATCATGTAGGCCTATTAACATCATTGAAGACCAGCTGCTGCAAAATATCAGAATCAGAATCATCTTTATTTGCCAAGTATGTCCAAAAAACACACAAGGACTTTGTCTCCGGTAATTGGAGCCGCTTTAGTACGACAACAGACAGTCAATTGACAGAGAACACTTTTGAGACATAAAGACATTGAGAAAAACAGTCACTGAGCAATAAAGGGTTGCTAGTTATCTCGTAATGCCGGTACATTATTTTTTTTTTTTTGACAATTGTGCAAAAAGATAGAACTAACCTACAATTCTATTGCAACATGCTGGCAATTTTTTTGACTTGAGTTTGTTGTCACATTTCTGTGGGGCCAATTATATATTACTCATGCACTCACTGTAGTAGTCTCGCCACGCTGCACTATTTGCATATCTGTTGTTGACCAATACTGGCCACTCACACTGATTGAGGAGTATCTGCAACATTTGCACAACCAACATTGTCCCACCAAATTACATTACACCAAATATAAACAAACTCTACTGCACGAATAAGACCGCCAAGGTACAACTGCTGGCTGATGCTGAATTTATTTGGCTTACCAGGGACTACTGGACTTCAGTGAGTTGTCTTGGGGTAACTGCTCATCTAATCGATGACAAATGTTTATGGATGGGTTTAGTACATTACCCAATGGTGTTCATCAGCATTTTGCAATATCATTGCAGAATTGTTCAAAATGTCCACTTCCGATGCAAATTAATACATTGCACACATTCAAGTGAAAGATTTAAAATATGTTTTTATATGACATAAAATATTTATTTGTGTCAGAATTTTGGGGTCTTATTTAAAGTTACACTATATTCTGCAAGGTAGTAATTAATCGTGATTAATCTTGATGAATCAAAATTTAAGTGTGATTAATCTGATTTAATTTTTTTTTGTTGCTGGACAGCCCTAATACAAGGTCCAAAATTAACACTCACCAGGCGCCAAATGCGACTAAAGTATCAGTTTAGGCGATTGAATCTCAGCATGGCACTCGCCATGTGGTGAGTTAATGTTAATGCCCGTATTTGCCCTAGCGACGGAGGTCCGCGAGTACATAACGCCGGTTGTGTGGCGGCATCTCCATAGCAACCTGGAGCAATGCTTTTATAATTAGCTGATGTGTACAGTATGTCGGCACCCTCAAAAACAGACAACACTGTGTTCATTCATTTGAAGTGCCACCCGAGTGATCATGTGGAAAGCAAAAATAAAAAACAAATGTGAGTGCAGTCAGTACAGCCGGTCACTCTCTGTTGCTAGCAGAAGTAGCATTAGCAGCTTCGATTGTGCAAATGGTGCAGATGCTACTCAGTCTATAGTGCAAATGTTGCAGATGCTACTCAGGCACATGAGTGGCCAGTATTGGCCAACAACAGATATGCAAATAGTGCAGTGGCGAGACTACTAGAGTGAGTGCACGAGTAATGTATAAATGGGACGACAGAAATGTGACAACAAAACTCAAGACAAAAAATTGGCAGCATGTTGCAATGGAATTGTAAGTTAACTGTTTAAGAAGTTAATGACAAGAGGGAAAAAGCTGTTGGAATGTCTGCTTGTTTTAGTTTGCATTGTTTGGTAGCGCCTACCTGAGGGAAGGAGCTGGAAGAGGTGGTGACCAGGATGTGGAAGGTCCAAGAGGATTTTGCATGCTCTTGTCTTAGTTCCGGCAAAGTACAAGTCCTCAAGGGTGTGTAGGGTGGTACCGACAATCTTTTCAGCAGTTGTGATCGTCCATTGCAGTTGGAGTTTGTCCTTTGTTTTTAGCAGCACTAAACCAGACTGTGATGGAAGAACACAGGACTGATTCGATGACTGCTGTGTAGAACTGCATCAACAGCTCCTGTGGCAGGCCGTGCTTCCTCAGAAGCCGCAGGATGTACATCCTCTGCTGGGCCTTTTTGAGGACGGAGTTGATGTTGATCGCCCACTTCAGGTCCTGAGAGACTGTAATTCCCAGGAACTTGAAGGTCTCGACAGTTGACACAAGGCAGCTGGACAGCATGAGGGGCAGCTGTGGCGAAGGATGCCTCCTGAAGTCCACGATCATCGACAGTCTTAAGCATGTTCAGCTCCAGGTTGTGTCGGCCGCGCCACAGCTCCAGCCGCTCCACTTCCTGTCGATATGCAGATTCGTCGTCGTCTTTGAGGAGGCCGATGACTGTGGTGTCGTCTGCAAACTTCAGGAGTTTGACAGCTGGGTGCGTTGAGGTGCAGTCGTTCGTGTAGAGCAGGGCTGCCCAAACCTTTTGGCTCAGGGGCCACATTGCCGTAAAAAAATTGTCATGCGGGCCAGCATTAATTTTACATGCTACCGACGAGGGAAATGCTTTTTCATATTTTTATATTACTGTTTTACTATGCTGTCTGCTGCTAGGTAGATCTTATAACTGCCTGACCTGGATAAATGAAGGTTAAAATAAAAATTAATGAAATGCAAAATAAAGTATTTTTATGAAATTTGACTCAAACTCAAACTTTATTCATCAGAATCAACAAACAACATGTTTGCATTAATGTGAAAGGTGATACTGAGATCTCGACTGCAGGAAATGGGGCAGGTTTGGCTCAAAAGCGGTGGTTTTAATGCGCAAGATGTCACGCAGGTGGGAGTCACTTAGTCTTGTCCTCACTCGGTTCTTATTCATGTTCATGACTGAGAATGTCTTCACACAAGTATGTTGAGCCAAACAAGCTCAACATTTTCTTAGCAAATGTACGAATCTCTTGGAACCTGTCTTTATCCAGCTGATGGTAAAAGTTGACAGGAGTCAGAAGAGTCAGAATCATCTTTATTTGCCAAGTATGTCCAAAACACACAAGGAATTTGTCTCCGGTAGTTGGAGCCGCTCTAGTACAACAGACAGTCAATTTACAGAACACTTTGGAGACATAAAGACATTGACATAAACAATTGTGCAAAAAGATGCAGAGTCCTCTAGCACTTACAGCAGTTCGAATGACTAATGGGAGTTGTTGGTGCCGGCTGCGACAATCTGTGTCACACTGCAGCTCAATGAGCTCCAACTGCAGGTGGGCTGGAACGTCACTGAGATCCACTGAAACAGTTTGGCACATAGAACTTTTTGGTGAATAATAGAATGGAGTTTTATAGCTTTACCTCCTTCTTCGCTTTCTTTGTTACACACTCGGGTTGATAATCCACTGTGCTCGCCAACCATGGCAGGTGCACCATCCGAAATAATCCCCGTGATTTTATTCCACTTTAATTTTATGTCATGTACGGCGGAACAAACAGAAGCAAATAAATCTTTCCCTCTTGTTTGGTCCTGAAGGCTCTGGAGGTCAAGTAGCTCTTCACGCATGTTCATTTCACTGTCCACTCCTCTAAACAAAATCAGTAACAGAGCGCTGTCGGATGCATCCGTGCTTTCGTCACAGGCTCACGAAAAAAATTCTAACTCCACTCCTTTTGCGTCCAACTGTCTCTTAATATCAGAAGAAACTTCTTCGCCTCTTCGTGACACAGTGCTACGAGCCAGGAAAACATTGGCGAACTGTTGCTTTTTCTCAGGACAAATGTTCTCCACCATTTTCATCACACAGTCTTGAATAAATTCACCCTCAGTAAAAGGTTTGCAGTGCTTGGCAATCAACGTTGCCACCTCATAGCTTGCCTTTGTTGTATTTTCATTCGACTCACTGGCTCTTGTGAAAAAGTGTTGCTGTGCCGTTAAACCAGCTTCCAGTTGCTTCAATTTTTCACTGCGTTCGTTCCCAGTTAACTTGTCGTAATTAGCATGTTCCGTCTGGTCGTGCCTCTTTATATTGAACTCCTTGAACACAGCCACAGTCTCTTGGCAAATTAGGCAGACGCAGTTGCTTCGAAACTCAGTGAAAAAATATTCAGACTTCCATTTGTCCTGGAAACGTCGGCCCTCGCTATCAACTTTCCTTTTCTTACTTCCAGTTGCCATTTTAGAAATGGGCAAAAAACAGATCATGCGGCAAAACGGCCCTGCGAGAGTTCAGCCACAAGTTTACTGCCATCCTGTGGTGAAATATAAAATTGCGTGTGTATTTTGCACTGCCGGGGCACATATTATTGGTTTTATGACAGAGGCTTCGGGCCAGTGGAAATATGAACACGGTCCGGATTTGGCCCGGGGGCCGGACTTTGGGCATGTCTGGTGTAGAGAGAGAAGAGCAGCGGAGAGAAGGACACAACCTTGGGGCGCCCCTGCGCTGGTGGTGCGTGTAGATGATGTGGTGTCCCCCAGCCTCACCTGCTGTGTCCTGGCCATCAGAAAACTGTAAATCCACTGGCAGATGGCAGGCGAGACGCTGAGCTGGAGAAACTTGGCGAAGAGGAGTTCGGGGATGATGGTGTTGATCGCAGAGCTGAAGTCCACGAACAGGATCCTCACGTAGGTCCCTGCGCCGTTGAGGTGTTCTTGGATGAAGTGCAGTCCCATGTTGACTGCATCAACCGCAGACCTGTTTGCTCGGTAGGCAAACTGCAGGGGGTCCACCAGGGGACCTGTGACACTCTTGAGGTGGTCCAGCACGAGGCGTTCAAAGGACTTCATGACCACAGATGTCTAGGCGACAGACCTGTAAGTCATTCTGACCCGAGATTGCACGTTTCTTGCGGACTGGGATGATGGTGGAGCGTTTGAAACAGATCTGTGTGAAGACTGTAGCGAGCTGGTGCGTGCAGACTGTGAGGCAGGATGGGGACACAAGGTCTGGGCCCGCCGATTTGTTAATCTTTTGTTGTTTGAAGATACGTCTCACATCCTGTTTGTGGATGGTCAACGCAGAAGTCTGAGGTGTGATGGTGGTTGTTGGTGGGGCTGGGTGGGTGTGGGGTGTGAAAGTGTCCTTTTCAAATCTGCAGTAGAAAGTGGTCAAGTCGTCAGCTAGTCTTTTATTGTTCTCGGCTTGGGGGGATGGTCGCTTGTAATTGGTTAGCGATTGTAATGCATGCCAGACTGATTTAGAGTCGGGAAACTGTTTTTCTAACTTTACTGCGTAGTTTCTCTTTGCAAAGTTAATTTATTTAGTCAGCTGGTTTCTAGCCCGATTATAGAGGGCCCTATCCCCACTTCGATATGCATCCTCTTTAGCCTGGCGAAGTTGCCTAAGTTTGGCAGTGAGCCACGGCTTGTTGTTATTGAACGTGCGAAATGACTTTATTGGTACACACACCTCTTCACAGAAACTGATATAGGATGTGACAGTGTCCGTATAGTCATCCAGGCTGCCAGCTGAATTTTCAAAGACACTCCAGTCTGTGCAGTCTAAACAGCTTTGTTCTATCCTTGCTTCGTTGGTCCATTTTTTTCACTGTTTTCACCATAGGTTTTGCGCATTTAAGTTCTTTCCTGTATGTTGGTATTTAGTGAATTAAGCAGTGATCAGACAAGCCCAGAGCGGCACGAGGTATCGCACGGTATGCATTATTTAGCACAGTATAGCATCCATCCATCCATCCATTTTCTGAGCCGGTTCTCCTCACGAGGGTCACGGGCGTGCTGGAGCCTATCCCAGCTGTCATGGGTGTTTTTTTTTTCAATTTCGTTTACTTGTTCAGCTAGCGTTAGCAGTGCGACATTCGTGATAACTTGGCGCGGAATGTAAACACCGGCGAGAATGAAAGATGCAAACTCACGAGGCGAATAGAATGGCTTACAGTTAAAAAACAGCGACTCTAAACGTCGGTACACAATTTTTATTTATATAGAAGCGTATCCCACTGACTTTTGTTTTCCCTGATAACTCCATGACGCGGTCTGCCCGGTGAAGATGGAAGCATACTAACATACTTCTCTGCCACTCCAGACTTCCGCATGTAGTACCACAGTTATATTGTTATATTATTATTATTACTTTTTTTTATATCGACGAAAAATGGTTTACCGATGTCTCGGCGCACAAGACACTGGAGCCCGGACTTGGAGTCGCTGTTTTTGTCACATAACACCTGACACCTTCCTCCACCCGTTCCTACCTGCTTGGACCCGTTTCTTCACTTCCTGGCCACACTCAAACATGAACTCCCTAAATACAAGCAGCACATTGACTATCCTACCAGGGAAAACAACTTTCTAGACCACTGCTATATCACGCTAAATGACGCATACCGTGCTATCCCCCATGCAGCTCTGGGCTCATCTGATCACTGCTTAATTCACTTAATATCAACACACAGGCACAAACTTAAATGTGCGAAACCTATGATGAAAACAGTGAAGAAGTCGACCAATGAAGCAAAGTAAGAATTTAAGGCTGTTTAGACTGCACAGACTGGCATGTCTTTGAAACTTCAACTGGCAGCCTGGATGAATAAATGGACAGTGTCACATCCCATCAGTTTTTGTGAAGATGTGTGTCCACCAGCAAAGACATTTCGCACGTTCACTGCCAAATTTAGGCAACTTTGCCAGGCTAAAGAGGACGCTTATCGAAGTGGGGACAGAGCCCTGTACAATCGTGCTAGAAATCAACTGACAAAATAAATTAACTTCACACAGAGAAATTTCACAGAAAAGCTGGAAAAATTGTTTACAGCCAACAACTTTTAAGTCAGCCTGGCGAGGATTAAAATTGCTGACCAACTACAACACCAATTCCAATGAAGTTGGGACATTGTGTTAAACATAAATAAAAACAGAATACAATGATTTGCAAATCGCGTTCAACCTATATTTAATTGAATACACTACAAAGACAAGATATTTAATGTTCGATTTTGTTTTTAGCAAATAATCATTAACTTTGCATTTTATGGCTGCAACACGTTCCAAAAAAGCTGGGACAGGTGGCAAAAAAGACATCAAACACTTGATGGAACATCCCACAGGTGAACAGGCTAATTGGGAACAGGTGGGGTCCATGATTGCGTATAAAAGGAGCTTCCCTGAATTGCTCAGTCATTCACCAGCAAAGATGGGGCGAGGTTCACCTCTTTGTGAACAAGTGCGTGAGAAAATAGTCGAACAGTTTAAGGACAATGTTCCTCATCGTACCATTGCAAGGAATTTAAGGATTTCATCATCTACGGTCCATAATATCATCAAAAGGTTCAGATAATCTGGAGAAATCATTGCATGTAAGCGGCAATGCCGAAAACCAACATTGAATGCCCGTGACCTTCGATCCCTCAGGCGGCAACGCATCAAAAACGGACATCAATGTCTAAAGGATTTCACCACATGGGCTCAGGAACACTTCAGAAAACCAATATCAGTAAATACAGTTCGGCGCTAAATCCGTAAGTGCAATTTGAAACTCTACTATGCAAAGCAAAAGCCATTTATCAACAACACCCAGAAACGCCCCGGCTTCTCTGGGCCCGAGCTCATCTAAGATTGACTGATGCAAAGTGGAAAAGTGTTCTGTGCTCCGACAAGTCCACATTTCAAATTGTTTTTGGAAATTGTGGACGTCCTGTCCTCCGGGCCAAAGAGGAAAAGAACCATCCGGACTGTTATGGACGCAAAGTTCAAAAGCCAGCATCTGTGATGGTATGGGGCTGTGTTAGTGCCAATGGCATGGGTAACTTACACATCTGCGAAGGCACCCTTAATGCTGAAAGGTACATACAGGTTTTGGAGAAACATATGCTGCCATCCAATCAACGTCTTTTTCATGGACGCCCCTGCTTATTTCAGCAAGACAATCCCAAGCCACATTCTGCACGTGTTACAACAGCATGGCTTGAAAATCTGTGTCACATTATGAAGGGTAAAATACGACAAGGAAACCCCGGACTGTTGAACAGCTGAAGCTGTACCTCAAGCAAGAATGAGAAAGAATTCCACCTACAAAGCTTCAACAATTAGTGTCCTCAGTTCCCAAGCGTTTATTGCATGTTATTAAAAGAAAAGGTGATGTAACACAGTGGTAAACTTGACCCTGTCCCACCTTTTTTGGAACGTGTTGCAGCCATAAAATTCTAAATTAATAATAATTTGCAAAAAAAAATAAAGTTTAGCAGTTTGAACATTAAATATCTTGTATTTGTCGTGTATTCAATTAAATGTAGGTTGAACAAGATTTGCAAATCTATGGGGGTGGTTTTCAGCTGCAGGGACAGGACGACTGGTTGGAATCGAAGGAAAGATGAATGCGGCCAAGTACATGGATATCCTGAACGAAAACCTTCCAACAAGACAATGACCCGAAGCACACAGCTAAAATTACGAACGAGTGGCTTCAGAACAACTCGTGACTGTTCTTGAATGGCCCAGCCAGAGCCCTGACTTAAACCCAATTGAGCATCTCTTGAGAAACCTGAAAATGGCTGTCCGCCAACGTTCATCAGCCAACTTCACAGAACTAGAGAGGATCTGCAAGGAGGAATGGCAGAGGATCCCCAAATCCAGGTGTGAAAAAAATAAAGTTTAGCAGTTTGGACATTAAATATATTGTATTTGTCGTGTATTCAATTAAATGTAGGTTGAACAAGATTTGCAAATCATTGTATTCTGTTTTTTATTTATGTTTAACACAACATCCCAACTTAATTGGAATTGGGGTTGGACAAGCCACCATCCCCCCAAGCGGAGAACAAAAGAGGACTAGCTGACGATTTGAACACCTTCTACTGCAGATTTGAAAAGGACACTTTCACACCCTACACCCACCATCACACATCTGACTTCTGTGTTGAGCATTCATGAACAGGATGTGAGACGCATCGTCAAACTACAAAAGATCAACAAAGCGGCAGGCCCAGACCTTGTGTCCCCATCCTGCTTCAAATTCTTCGTGGACCAGCTCGCTCCAGTCTTCACCCAGATCTTCAATAGATCTCTGGGACTGTGTGAAGTACCATCCTGTTTCACATGTTCCACCATCATCCCAGTCCCCAAGAAACCTGCAATCTCGGGTCTGAATGACGACAGGCCTGTTGCCCTGACACCTGTGGTCAAGAATTCCTTTGAATGCCTCGTGCTGGACCACCTCAAGAGCGTCACAGAACCCCTGCTAGAACTCTGCAGTTTGCCTGCCGAGCAAACAGGTCTGTGGATGACGCAGTCAACATGGGACTGCACTTCATCCTAGAACACCTTGACAGTGCAGGGACCTATGTGAGGAACCTGTTCGTGGACTTCAGCTCAGCGTTCAACACCATCATCCCCAAACTCATCTCCTCCAAGCTTCCTCCAGCTCAGTGTCTCGCTTTCCATCTGCCAATGGATTTACAGCTATCTGACGGGCAGGACACAACAGGTGGACACCACCTAATCCATACGCACCATCAGCACCGGGCTGCCCCAAGTATGTGTCCTCTCTCCGCTGGTCTTCTCTCTCCACACGAATGACTACACCTCAGTGCACCCAGCTGTCAAACTACTGAAGTTTGCAAATGACACCACAGTCATCTGCCTCATCAAAGATGGTGATGAGTCTGCGTATCGACAGGAAGTGGAGCAGCGGGAGCTTTGGTGGGGTCGACACAACCTGGAGCTGAACACGCTAAAGACTGTAGAGGTGATTGTGGACTTCAAGAAGCATCCTTCGCCACAGGTGCCCCTCACGCTGTCCAACTGCCCTGTGTCAACCGTTGAAACCTTCAAGTTCTTGGGAATTCGTCTCTCAGGACCTGAAGCGGGAGACCAACATCAACTCCATCCTCAAAAAGGCCTAGCATAGGATTTATTTCCTGCAGCTTCTGAGGAAGCACGGCCTGCCACAGGAGGTGTTGAGGCAGTGCTACACAGCAGTCATCAAATCAGTTGTGTGTTCATCCATCGCAGTCTGGTTTGCTGCTGCCACAAAAAAAGACAAACTCCGACTGCAACGGACAATCAGGACTGCCGGAAAAATCGTCGGTACCCCCTACCCTCCCTTGAGGACTGCACACTGCCAGAACTAAGACAAGAGCATGCAAAATCCTCTTGGAGCGTCTGGATCCTGGTCACCACCTCTTCCAGCTCCTTCCCTCAGGTAGGCGCTATCGATCAATGCAAATTAAAACCAGCAGACATTCCAACAGACTCTTCCCTCTTACATTGCTAGAGGCTAAGTGACTCTCCGTACTCTGTTTTTCCGTTTTTATGTCGCAACAGTATTTATTGTCTAAATGGCTGTCTATCGTCGTACTTGAGTGGCTCCAACTACCGGAGACAAATTCCTTGTGTGTTTTTTTACATACTTGGCAAATAAAGAGGGTTATGATTCTGTTTCTGATTCTGATGTTTCAACCTCCAAGCTACGTGAAAGTCCTTTAAAAGTGTTCAGTGATGAAAAATGAAACAGAAGCACACGTGCTAGGGAGTATGATCCCACAGAGGCTGCAATGCTGTGGCACGAGGACTGTCAATAAAAGGGAGGCCAGACTTTATGGATGTTAATTAAAACTATATTTCTTCTTAGTTGTTCAATGTTGCTGTGACTTTTCTGTTTGTATCCAACGTAATACCGTATTATAGAAATACCATAATTTCTCGTGTATAATGCGCAATCCCCCCACCCCCACCAAAAAGAAAGACTTCAAAAGTCAATAATACGCATTATACATAGGTGTAGTAAAAGTTAGAACATTGCCATGAAATGAGGTACAGTGGGTACGGAAAGTATTCAGACCCCATTACATTTTTCACTCTTTGTTATAGTGCAGCCATTTGCTAAAAAATATTTAAGTTCATTTTTTTTCCTCATTAATGTACACACAGCACCCCATATTGACAGAAAAAAACAGGTTCCTAAGAGCACAGTGGCCTCCATAATCCTTAAATGGAAGACGTTTGGGACGATCAGAACCCTTCCTAGAGCTGGCCGTCCGGCCAAACTGAGCGCCTTGGTGAGAGAGGTAAAGAAGAACCCAAAGATGCAGTCGGGACCTGGGAGAAACTTCTAGAAAGTCAACCATCACTGGAGCCCTCCACCAGTCGGGGCTTTATGGCAGAGTGGCCCGACGGAAGCCTCTCCTCAGTGCAAGACACATGAAAGCCCTCATGGCGTTTGTTAAAAAACACCTGAAGGACTCCAAGATGGTGAGAAATAAGATTCTCTGATCTGATGAGACCAAGATAGAACTTTTTGGCCTTAATTCTAAGCGGTATGTGTGGAGAAAACCAGGCACTGCTCATCACCTGTCCAATACAGTCCCAACAGTGAACCATGGTGGTGGCAGCATCATCCTATGGGGGTGGTTTTCAGCTGCAGGGACAGGACGACTGGTTGGAAGCGAAGGAAAGATGAATGCGGCCAAGTACAGGGATATCCTGGACGAAAACCTTCCAACAAGACAATGACCCGAAGCACACAGCTAAAATAACGAACTAGTGGCTTCAGAACAACTCGTGACTGTTCTTGAATGGCCCAGCCAGAGCCCTGACTTAAACCCAATTGAGCATCTCTTGAGAAACCTGAAAATGGCTGTCCGCCAACGTTCACCAGCCAACTTGACAGAACTAGAGAGGATCTGCAAGGAGAAATGGCAGAGGATCCCCAAATCCAGGTGTAAAAAATCCCAAAATCATTCCCAAAAAGACTCATTGCTGGATTAGCTCAAAAGGGTGCTTCTATTTATTATTTTATTATTTCAGTTTGTTTCTGTCAATATGGGGTCCTGTGTGTACATTAATGAGGGGGAAAAAAGAATGTAAACGATTTTAGCAAATGGCTGCAATATAACGAGTGAAAAATTTAAGGTGGTCTGAATATTTTCCATACCCACTGTATACCTACAGCGGTTGAAATAAGTCTTTAACACGTCACCATTTTTCACACTAAATATACTTCCAAAGGTGCTATTGACCTGAAAATTTTACCAGATGTTGGGAACCATCCAAGTAATCCATGCATTCAAAGAAAGGTAAACAAGTAATCTCACAAATTATGTTGTGTAAAAATGCAAAATGACACAGGGAACAAGTATTGAACACATGAAGATACGGGGGTGCTAAAAGGCATGGAAAGCCAAGACACTTAAAATCTATCAATAATTTAAAGAGCAATCCAGACCCTTGTCAGTGCAAATGAATATCAACTGGTTCAGTCCTAATTGATGCCCTACAAAAAAGTCTCATTGCCAAGGTGTGAGTCAAGACACATCTCATGATGGGTAAGAGCAAAGAGCTTTCTCAAGACCATCGCAAACTAATTGTTGTGATACATAATGATGGCATTGGTTACAGGCGCATATCCACGGTTCTGAATGTTCCAGTGAGCACGGTTGGGGCCATCATACGTAAGTGGAAAGCTAATCATACCACCATAAATTTGCCTCGGTCAGGTGCTCCTCGCAAGATTTGCAACAGAAGAGCGCAAAGAATACTCAGAAAAGTTGTCCAAGAGCCAAGGACCACCTGTGGAGAGCTTCAAAAAGACCTGGAATTTGCAGGTACTGTCGTCACACAGTGATCCAAAAACATACTGCCAAGGAAACTCAATTGATTTCAAAGAAAAAAAAGAAAGCTGCTCGAATGGCCCAGCCAATCACCTGACTTGAATCCAATCGAAAATCTATGGAAAGAACTGAAACTCAAGGTCCATAAAAGAAGCCCACAGAACCTTCAAGATTTTAAGTTTGGTTTGCGTGGTGGAATGGGCCAAAATCACACTACAGCAATACATGCGACAACTTTCGCCATACAGGAGGCGTCTTGAAGCTGTCATTGCAAACTAAGGCTTTTGTACAAAGTTTTAAATAAGTTCCAGTTGGTGTGTTCAATATTTTTTCCCTGTATCATTTCACATTATGACACACAACTTAGTTTCTGAGTTTATTTGTTCCACTTTCTTTGGATGTGTGGATTACTTGAGTTGTTCCCATCACCTGGTGAAATTTTCAGGTCAATAGCACCTTTGGAAATATATTTGAGAAGAATGGTGACGTGTTAAATACTTATTTCAGTCGCTGTGTGTGTCTCTGTGTGTATGTGTGTGTAAAAACACACACGCACACACATAGTATTCAGACCCTTTGCTCAGTATTTAGTAGAAGCACCCTTTTGAGCTAATACAGCCATGAGTCTTTTTGGGAAGTTTTTCACACCTGGATTTGGGGATCCTCTGCCATTCCTCCTTGCAGACCCTCTCCAGTTCACTCCGGTTGGATCGTGAATGTTGGTGGACAGCCATTTTCAGATCTCTCCAGAGATGCTCAATTGGGTTTAAGTCAGGGCTCTGGTTGGGCCTTTCAAGAACAGTCACAGAGTTGTTTTGAAGCCACTCCTTCATTAGTTTCGCTGTGTGCTTAGGGTCATTGTCTTGTTGGAAGGTGAACCTTTGGCTTAGTCTGAGGTCCTGAGCACTCTGGAGAAGGTTTTTGTCCAGAATATCCCTGTATTTGGCTGCATTCATCTTTCTGTCTATTGCAACCAGTCGTCCTGTCCCTGCAGCTGAAAAACACCCCCACAGTATAATGTTGCCACCACCATGCTTCACTGAAGGGACTGTATTGGAGAGGTGATGAGCAGTGCCAGGTTTTTCTCCACACATACCGCTTAGAATTAAGGACAAAAAGTTCAATCTTGGTCTCATCAGAGCACAGAATCTTATTCCTCACTATCTTGGAGTCCTTCAAGTGTTTTTTTAGCAAACTCCATGCGGGCTTTCATGTGTCTTACACTGAGGAGAGGCATCCGTCAGGCCACTCTGCCATAAAGCCCCGAGTCATGGTTGTCTTTCTCAAACTTTCTCCCATCACCCGACAGCATCTCTGGAGCTCAGCCACAGTGATCTCTGAGGTCTTCTTTACCTCTCACACCAAGGCTCTTCTCCCCCGATTCCTCAGTTTGGCCGGACGGCCAGCTCTCGGAAGGGTTCTGGTCGTCCCAAACGTCTTCCAATTCAGGATTATGGAGGCCACTGTGCTCTTAGGAACCTTAAGTGCAGCAGAAATCTTTCGTAACCTTGGCCAGATCTGTGCCTTGCCACAATTCTGCCTCTGAGCTCTCCAGGCAGTTCCTTTGACCTCATGATTCCCATTTGCTCTGACATGCACTGTGAGCTGTAAGGTCTTATATAGATAGGTGTGTGGCTTTCCTAATCAAGTCCTATCAGTATAATCAAACACAGCTGGACTCCAATTAAGGTGTAGAACCATCTCAAGGATGATCAGAAGAATCAAAATCACCGAGTCAAATATGAGTGTCACAGCAAAGGGTCTGAATACTTATGGTTGTGTGATATTTCAGTTTTTCTTTTTTAATTAATCTGCAAAAATTTCAATTCTGTTTTTTTCTGTCAATATGGGGTGTTGTGTGTACATTAATGAGGAAAAGAAATGAACAATGATTTCAGCAAATGGCTGCAATACAACAAAGGGTGAAAAATGTCAGCGGGTCTGAATACTTTCCGTACTCTATCAACCTCTGACGATGGGGAGCTGTGCTGAGCTGCTCTGCTTATTGCTTATTGTTGAACGCAGATCCACAATGCTGCTCCTCTGCCATTCATTCTGACTCAGGAAGGGTGCGTTTAGAAATTCACCCTGACGACCTAACTCTATTCTCAAAATACACGATCCTGAGTGTAGCAGAGCAGCACTGGGAGGATATATCTGAACACACCCAGAGGTGCTGAAACAGAAGCTAACGCGCCGTTGCAACGTCGTTAGTTCCATACACCGTCCTGAAATTGAAAACCCCCCATTTTTCAAATCTGCCGTTTAGAACTACTTTGGTTATAGTGTTAAAGGTCCCATATTTTGGCTATTAAGGCCTCCATCGAGTGACTCTCTAACATGGCCTTAGTCTAAAACTGTCAATTTTATTTTTAAAAATACCTTAGTTTTGTCAGACGAGTCTCCAGAAAAGGCCCCTCGGATAGCTACTTCCGTTTGAACCAGGTTTGTGTCCGTTTTGTCCATATTTGGCAAAGATCCCCCGCATTTCCTCTGATTGGTTGTCTCCGTGTAGAAGACCCACTTGTGAGAGGGTACGTGTTTGTGATGTTGACAGAGCTGTCTCAGGAGTGGAGAGGTAGGCGGAGCTCTTCGCTAGTGACGAAGATAAGCTTGAGCAATTCGAATGACCTGATTTCAGGCCTCTTGGCAGAAAAAATTCTTTAACTCAGGAAAGTGTAGACAATTTTAATTCAGATTTCTCATTTACTGAGGCGCCATAGAGCCAATATTACATCCCAAATACTAGAAAAAGTTGGTTTGGCAAAATACAGGACCTTAAAGTACATCCCAGATGGCAAGCGTGTCATAGGCAAAAGTACAACGGTATGTTGCCAGTGTCACACAATGCTTAACGACATCGGTGAAAATAATACATGCAAATCAGTTCTCTTTTGGCGAAATTCACCGTTTTGAACACAAAATGGGCCATTGACGTGAATCGTATAGATCTGATGAGTTTTGCCTGGGGGTGTGTTGGATTTATCTTACCCAACATTATAAAAAAGAGACACAAAAGGAATGAAGACGCTGGTTTCTTTTTCTCATGAGGAGGGCGTATGGGAGATTTTCAGATTACAGCCTCTCAACACTAAAACAATCTCTCCCTTCGCTCTTGCATTTATTTGAAAATAGGGAGGTTTCTAAGTTTACAAGACATAACGTACTAAGCTACAAGACACAACACACTAAGGGTAGGGTTTCAAAGTGAAAATATGGGACCAACACCTGCCACGTCCTTCTCTCTGATGATTCCTGCCGAGTCATCTTCTTGAAGGCGAGACATCTTCCTTTATCAAAATCGTCCATAATACTAATGCAAGCTAAGCAAATAAATGATAACTTCTACAATATATTTAACATTTCCCTCCTGTTTATCATGTATTTGCACAAATTCTCATATCATTTTACAATCACTTCATTTCGATTTTTTAACTGTAGAATAATTTTTATGAAACAAATAAATTTACATAACTTGTCATACATGAATGTTGTAGTTTAAACATCGTAATCACATCTGCTCCATACGGTTCCATGTGGGTAATTGCTGTGGTGATTAATCTACTGATTAAAGCCCGAATGCATGGGATACAACGACATCCGCGCAATGTCAGAATGGCTGCAAAAACAGAAATTGATATCAATATTGGTGAAATTAGGGTTTTGTATTTACCAAAAACGTCCATCCAGCTGTCCCACAGGGAGTGTTGATTGAGGGTCCGTAGACCATCGATGGCTCTGGTCAAGCTGCCATCTGAAGCAGTATTGTTTGTTCTCCAAACATACCGCAAACACCTCCCTCTCTTGAGAGGAGCATGTCGACAGCGATGCGGTTTTGGAATGTCCTTGAACTGCTCGTGCACAGCTTCCAACCCACTCTGAGTCCAATGTCCTAATCTCTGTACATTGAAGTGGATATTGTTTATCCCATTAACATTTTTATTAATCGTACACCACCAGCATATGAAGTATTCAAATACTCCTGCAACTTGGTCAGCTAATTTTTATTGATTAGGAACCCCACGAGGAACACCTATGGCGTCGATGTATGTTTTATGTTGGATAATCTTGCCTCTGCCAGGATAAATCTCTTTTTTGTCTATGTTCTAGATTGGACAAAAACACTGGTGCCCTTTCCATTAAATCTTGAACAGGCATCGGGTATACTGACACATGCAATATCAAAGTGATAATGGCGCACAATCCAGATATATCTTTAGGTAATCTATCAATCATCTATCTATCATCTACGCACCACCACCAGATGTCGCTCCGTGATACTGGCATAAAATTTGGTCCGACTTTTAAGGTTACTTTGTCGTTCTGTGGTCCTAATTTATTGATTTTTTTTTTCCTTTACAAATACTGCTTATACAAGTAAAATTATTCGGTGCTACTAAAATAGAAAACATTGGTTTGTGTTTATCTGCTTTTGTTACGGGATATATAGGATCCCAAGATTTACACCTCTCAGTTGGTACAGTAGTGTTCATTAATGGAATAATATTCCATTAATGAACAGTTCTGATCATCAGCTGTACTCCTTTTGATACGAGTTAATGATTAAAATTTTTTTATTGGGTTTGTCATATTGGTCCAGTTGGTAGGTGATTTTCTATCTAAAAAATTGGTTTTATCATTGAGGTGGGACGTCCCATGTACCACAAAAACAAAACCAACACCATAGTAGCCAAAGTTGCTACGTAACAACTTATCGAATCTCGTAACCAACGTGGGTGGTTGGTTACGAGATTAACTAAGGTTGATTTCGACGCTCGAACTCAGCCTTTCTGATGAGTTCTCACTAAAAGGGTTGGTGTAATTTTTCTTCACTGACCAGCAAGCGTTTTCAGAATCGACACATCTGTTCCCGCTCCGTTATCAGACTTTTGCTCACCTTCCCTATTTGAGTACTCAGCTGAAATGACTCTTTTACAGTGTGTTAAATGAACCCACATATTTCTTTCTGCTATTTTTATTGTTCCATTCATTCTTTCCACTAGACCTACACTCTGAGGGTGGTAAGCAAAATGGTTTTTCAAATTTATGTGGAACATGGTTCCTATTTTATTGATTATTTGATTTACAAACTGAGTCCCATTATCGCTGTAAATGGTTTCAAGTATGCCATATCTTGGAATGATGTCTTTACATAGTGCTTTTGCCACCGTCAGAGCATCAGGTGATTTTGTTGGGACTAATTCGATCCATTTAGAAAATGCATCTATGATAACCAAACAGTACTTCTTTCCTTCACTTTGACTTAATTCTATGTAATCCATGTGAATGCGTTGGAAGGGGTATGTAGGCACAGGAAATTTACCTCTAGTAGGTCGCAATTGCCCTTGCGGATTATGTCGTGCACAGATCATGCATGCTCTACAATAATTCTTTGAATATAAATTGAAACCATAGGTTGTAAAGTGTCGGTGTATCTGTGCCACCATCCCTCCAGTTGAGACATGTGACACAGCATGGCTCAATATAGCAGCCCATTTGAATAGTTTTTTTTTTTTTTTTTCTCTGCTAATGTAAATTTCATTTTGTAGTTTTGCACTTTGTTTTTCCCAATAATTGCATTCTTGTTGTGGAATACTCATATTGGCTATCAGTATAGATTGTACCATCTTTATTTATCATTAGTTTGCATGCCTCGGTTAATGCTACTAATTCAGGAGTTTGTTCAGCCAATTCCTGACAATCATGCTGCGTGCCTTCATCAGGTAAGGGTGTTAGTGTGGCCGGATTTAAGGTTGTGCATCGCTCAACAATCAAATGTGGTTGTGACAGCAAGATGGCCATGCAAGATAAATGTCTTGCCGGTGATAAAAACGCTATATTCATTTGCAATAGGAGAGCAGACACTGGATGTGGGACTTTAAGAGTTAATGGATGAAATAACACAATCGTGGAACTGCTCTCTAGTGCCATCGAAGCTGCCACAACTGCTCCGACACAATGCAGTAATGCACACGTCACGCTGTCCAATTTAGTCGAAAAATAAGCCCATGGTCTTAGCTTAACACCGTATTGTTGTGGAAATACGGAGGTCATGTAATAGTTTTTACAATCTACCATTTTAATAGATGTGTTATCATTAAATTTGGAAGGCCTAGCGCAGCACTGGACACCAAATGTTGTTTAATGTCACAGAAGGTCTTTTCTGCCTCTGTACTCCATTAAACAGGTGATGTCATTTTAAGGTTGGCTTCATACATTAATTTTGACAATGGTGCAACAACTTCTGCATAGTTTGGAATCCATGCTCTACAATAATTTGTCAGACCTAAAAATGATTATTATATGTTTCTTCGTCTGTGGTTTAGGATTTTTTAAGACTATAGCTTTCCTGTCTTCTAATATATTCCTTCCTCCTACACTTAAATTATGGCCTAGATATTTGACTTGCCTTTTACATTTTTTTTTTGTTAACTTTATGTCCCTCTTCTGCTAGATGATGCAGTAAGGCCAATGAATCTTTGCATGTCTCTCCATCTGGAGATGCCAGAAGACGTGTATTGTCATAACTTGTGAATAAATGGTTGGACATTCACAGTAACCTTGCGGTAATCTAGTAAATCTATATTTTTTTTCCCTCAAATGCAAATGCAAAACCAAAATTGACTGTTCTTTTCTACTGGTACAGAAAAGAATGCATTACTTATGTCCACTACTGTAAACACAGTAGCGTCTGGTCTTGCTGCTCTCTGTATTACTGCAGTATTTACTGCCTGTAAGTCTCCAACCCACTATAGGTGGGGCTTTTTTTTACAGGGAAAATGGGTGTGTTACATGGTGATTCTGGACACTCCACTATTAACTCCTGCCTTAATTAGTGGTTCAATTACCGTTTGATTCCTTCACGTGCATCTGGTTTTAATGGATATTGGCGAATCCCTGGTCTATATTCTGTTTTGGGTCTAATTTGTACTGGTAAAGCCCCTTTAATAAGGCCTACGTCAAATTTTTTTGGAACTTTTTTAAAAAAATATTTCTTCATCAATTTCAGTGAGGATCATTTGGTCTAATCAAACAGGATGCATGTGTTTCCCTTCATCACCCTGTATTGTCCAAAACATCGCCTTCCTAATTAGGCCAGTTGATGCACTGTATTCTAGTTTGTTTTCTATTTGCAGCCAATCATCTGTCTCCTGTCCTTGTTTTACTAATGTTCCCATATGTTTCCACTGTCTCATAATCTTTGCACAGTGAAATATGTGGGACACTTGTATTTTTATACAGTTCCTTTAATTTGTCTGGTAAAATAATTCCTGCCGCGACCTTTGCTTCATTGTCTGAGTACAGATTATCTACAGTAATTTTATCAGGTGTCGCATGTCGTAACTTTTTTTCATATCCTGGTTACACAAGAGGATTTGTTGAGTTGGGGAGCAGGCTGGCTTAGTAGTTTGTAGTTTAGTAGTTTGGCTCGCCAGAGGACTCCGCCGTCCTATACGGAATTTAACTACGACGCCACTAAACTTTCCTCGTTTCTTTAACGGAATTTAAGTACGTACAGGACTCCGCCGTCCTCGCGGAATTTATCGGACTCCGGCGTCCCTCTACCACTTGCCAGTGACTAGTATTACACAAGGTTTATTCTGTCGCAGACTTCTTCGTCGCGCAATTCACTCACTCTTTAATCCTTTTTCCTAAAAACAATTTTTTATTTTTTTTTATTTTTTTATTTTTTTTTATTTAACTCACCAAAGTCGTCTTCAACCCTGTGGATTGTCGTCAACCTTCAGATCCCAGTTGAGGAGAACGAAGACCAGTCCCAGAAAGGGTCTCAATTGCCGTGGCCACGGTCTCTTAACTGGATGTCGTCTCCACAACTGGAATCCTCGGGTGTATTGACATCCGGCTCGAAGGACCAATTTAATGTTGGATTTATCTTACCCAACATTATAAAAAATAGACACAAAAGGAATGAAGACGCTGGTTTCTTTTTCTCATGAGGAGGGCGTATGGGAGATTGTTCAGATTACAGCCTCTCAACACGCTCTAAAACAATCTCTCCCGTCGCTCCTGCATTTATTTGAAAATAGGGAGGTTTCTAAGTTTACAAGACATAACATACTAAGCTACAAGACACAACACACTAAGGGTAGGGTTTCAAGGTGAAAATATGGGACCAACACCTGCCACGTCCTTCTCTCTGATGATTCCTGCTGAGTCATCTTCTTGAAGGCGAGACATCTTCCTTTATCAAAATCGTCCATAATACTAATGTAAGCTAAGAAAATAAAGGATAACTTCTACAATATATTTAACAGGGTGGGGGAGGTGTACTGTCGCTGTCGTCATAGGCTGTTTTGTACTCCTTGAATGCTGGCAGCTAGATCCATTCAACACATCCACCATCCACACACAGATATAATTTCTGAATATTACTCCGTTGCTGACTAATATGCGAGCACATCGACCTGAGATTGTGCCTGTGCGCTCGGGACCTGCTTTGGATAAGTCACAGGAGTTGACGAGACCAGAAAAAACGATTCCGTCGCTTCTGCTGTTAAGAAGTAACGTTACTTTTATCCCGTTACAATGATCTAAATGTCGGTCGCTACTTTTATTTACAGTATTTCCATCTGGTTGTGTTAAACAACTCAGGACAGAGCACATTTTGTTTGAAGCCACACATTTTTAAAATGAGCAGAATTTTTGGAACAGACATTAAATTAACTTAAAGTGAATAACACTATTTGGTGGCATAACCCTTAGTTGCAATAACTGCATCAAGCCTGCGACCCAATTGACTTCACCAGACTGTTGCATTCTTCATTGGAAATGCTTTTCCAGGCCTTTACTGCAGCCTCTTTCAGTTCTTGTTTCCGGTGGTTTCTCCCTTCAGTCTCCTCTTCAGGAGGTAAAATGCATGCTTGATTGGGTTAAGGTCCGGTGAGTGACTTGGCCAGTCTAAGACGTTCCACTTTTCCACCCTGATGAAGTGCTTTGTTGTTTTGACAGTGTGTTTTGGGTCATTGTCTTGTTGCATGATGAAGCTTCTCCCGATTAGTTTGGATGCATTTGTCTGTAAATTGCCAGACAAAATGGTTTTCTAGACTTCATAGTTCATTCTGCTGCTACCATCATGAGTTACATCATCAATAAAGACTGGTGAGCCGGTTCCAGAACCAGCCATGCAAGCCCAACCCATGACATTACTTCCACCATGCTTCACAGATGAGCTTGTGTGTTTTAGATCATAAGCAGATCCTTTCTTTCTCCATACTTTGACCTTTCCATCATTTTGGTAGAGGATTATGTTGGTCTCATCAGTACATAAAACTTTGTTCCAAAACCTTCGTGGCTCATCTCTGTATTTCTTTGCAAAATCCAATCTGGCCTTCCGATTCTTTTTCCTGATGAGTGGTTTGCATGTTGTGGTATGTATATTTGTATATTTCTTATTTAGTGTATATTTCTTCTTTTAAGTCTTCTGTGAACAGTGGCTTGTGATACCTTCACCTCCACCCAGTGGAGAT
The DNA here is from genome assembly GCF_024500275.1 of Phycodurus eques. NCBI lineage: Eukaryota > Metazoa > Chordata > Actinopteri > Syngnathiformes > Syngnathidae > Phycodurus > Phycodurus eques. The sequence goes on from NC_084526.1 coordinate 4,800,603, forward strand.
TGCCAGTGATGTCACTGACTATTGTCTTTGGGTGTTTCTTCGCAGCTCTCACAATGTTTCTGCCATCAACTGCTGTTGATACCCTTGGCCAACCTGTTCGATGTCTGTTGCTTTGTGCATCAATAGTTTCTTTCTTTTTTCAGGACATTCCATATTGTTGTATTGGCTATGCCCAATGTTTGTACAATAATTCTGATCGATTTTCCCTCTTCTTTCAGCTTCAAAATGGTTTGCTTTTCTCCCGTAGACATCTCTCTAGTCTTCATGTTTGCTTAACAGCAAATGCAGTTTTCACAGGTAAATCCCAAAGCAAAAAACAACCACTATCTAATGTTTAAGCAATCAATCTAAAGGCAACACCTGAGCAACTAGAAACACCCATTAGTCACGTCCCAATACTTTTGATCACTTGAAAAGTAGGGGTGGGGGTTCAAACAAAAGGTGCTCTGTCCTGAGTTGTTTAATACATTTAGATGCAAATACCATGTCATAAAAGCTGGAATTTTGAACTTTTGTCTCATATTCATCTTTTTAGTTGAAACTCAAATGTCTTCATTATACAACAAAAACAAAGCAATTAACCTTGCTGTTTCAATACTTTTGGAGGGGACTGTGTCTGTGTGTGTATGTGCGTGTGTGTATATACACATATACAGTTGGGCAAAAAAGTATTTAGTGAACCACCAATTGTGCAAGTTCTCCCACTTAAAAAGATGTGAGAGGCCTGTATTTTTCTTCATAGGTATACCTCACCTATGCGAGACAAAGTGAGGGGAAAAAAATCCAGAAAATCACATAGTCTGATTTTTAAAAATAATTTATGAGCAACTTATGGTGGAAAATAAGTATTTGGTCACCTACAAACAAGCAAGATTTTTGGCTCTCACAGACCTGTAACTTCATCTTTAAGAGGCTCTTCTGTCCTCCACTCGTTACCTGTATTAATGGCACCTGTTTGAACTCATTATCAGTATAAAAGATACCTGTCCACAACCTCAAACAGCCACACTCCAAACTCCACTATGGCCAAGACCAAAGAGCTGTCAAAGGGCACCAGAAATAAAATGGTAGACCTGCACCAAGCTGGGAAGACTGAATCTGCAATAGGTAAGTACTTTGGTGTGAAGCAATCAACTGTGGGAGCAATTATTTGAAAATGGAAGACATACAAAACCACTGATAATCTCCCTCAATCTGGGGCTCTACGCAAGATCTCACCCCGTGGGGTCAAAATGATTACAAGAACGGTGAGCAAAAATCCCAGAAGCACATAGGGGCACCTAGTGAATGACCTGCAGAGAGCTGGGACCAAAGTAACAAAGGCTACCATCAGTAACACACTACGCTGCCAGAGACTCAAATCCTGCCGTGCCAGACGTGTGCCCCTGCTTTAGCCAGTACATGTTTAGGCCTGTCTGAAGTTTGCTCGAGAGCATTTGGATGATCCAGAAGAGGATTGGGAGAATGTCATATGGTCAGATGAAACAAAAATATAACTTTTTGGTAAAAACTCAACTTGTTGTGTTTGGAGGAGAAAGAATGCTGAGTTGCATCCAAAAAACACCATACCTACTGTGAAGCATGGGGGGTGGAAACATCATGCTTTGGGCTGTTTTTCTGTAAAGGGACCGAGACGACTGATCCGTGTAAAGGAAAGAATGAATGGGGCCATGTATTGTGAGATTTTGAGTGAAAACCTCCTTCCATCAGCAAGGGCATTGAAGATGAAACGTGGCTGACACACCGCCCGGGCAAACACACCGCCCGGACAACGAAGGTGTGGCTTTGTAAGAAGCATTTCAAGGTCCTGGAGTGGCCTAGCCAGTCTCCAGATCTCAAATAAATAATAAATTCTTTAAAAATCAGATGCGATTTTCTGGATTAGTTTTTCTCATTTTGTCTCTCATAGGTGAGGTATACCTATGATGAAAATCCCAGGCCTCTCTCATTTTAAGTGGGAGAACTTGCACAATTGGTGGCTGACTAAATACTTTTTTTGCCCCACTGTATGCATGTATGTATATATATGTATGTATCTATGTAATTTTTGCATAACATTTTGAAATCAAGATCCCAGTGTCTCTAGAAAGAGTGGCGGGACACCGAATACGTTGCTTGGAATCAATTGTGAAGTTTCCGCTGTCATTCACGATTTGGGCTGCCATACCATCTGCTGGTGTTGGTTCACTGTGTTTTCTGAACTCTCTTCTCAACACAGCCAATCTTTCAGGAAATTGTAGAGCACTTCATGCTTCCTTCTGCTGTCAGTCTTTCAGTAGATGCGGATTTCGTTTCATCGACTTGGCACCTGCCCACACTGACAAATGTACCAAAAGCTGGTTCAGTGACCATGGTGTTACTGTGTTTGATTGGCCAGCAAACTTCCCTGACCTGAACCCCATAAAAAATCTTTGGGCTGTTGTCAAGAAGATGAGAGACACCAGACTCAACAATGCAGATGACCTGAAGGCAGCTATCACAGCAACTTGGGCTTCCATTAAACCTGAGCAGTGCCACAGGCTGATTGCCTCCACGCCATTGCGCATTATTGCAGTCATTCATGCAAAAGGAAGCCCAACTAAGTATTGAGTACATAGAAATGAACATATTTTTCAGAAGCCCAATATTTCTGTTTGAAATTATTATTTTTTAAAATCTTTTTCTGAGACAATGAATTTGGGTTTTTTGTTATTTGTATGCCATAATAATCAACTTACAAGAATTAAAGGCTTGAAATATTTTACTTTGTGCATTGGAGCTGTTTAATATATGGGTTTCACTTTCAGAAATGAGTGACTTATTGAATTTTTTCATGATATTCTATTGATTTTTTTAGATGTACCTGTATAATTTGTTTTTTCAGGTTCTTTTTCCTGTATAATTTCTATATCGTCTTAGTTTCTCTAGACAATATCGAAGATGTACTATAGGGGTCACCAACCACTTTTCGAAACAGAGCTGCTGCTTTAGTATTGATTAACGCGAAGGGCTACCAATTTGATACATATTAATATACTAACTTTTTACTATGAAATGAAACAAAACAAACAAAATGTTTTTAGTTTCATCCTGTTTTCTGATTTAGATTTGAGATACTGAAGCATTAGCTGTTATATTAACATTACAAGACACATCACCTACAATTCAGGCTTCTAATTTGATTCACTGTAATTTATGGATCTTCGTGATTTTACATCCACCTGCAGCAACATTCTATTTAAAACCTTGTCTAAATCAAAATTTTTATTACGTGCCACGTTGTAGTTACGGTTTCTCTCAGAGGACCATTAAACCATATTAATGGTTCATCGTCTCCTCATATTATTATTGTTGAAGTTACTATAAAGAGGGGTTTGGCAAGCAAAAAGTGCTTGAAATTTTGGTTATGATTTTAGCAAGAATCATGGAAGTTGCACCTGATTTGCTTTCGCGGGCCACATAAAATGATGTGGCGGGCCGGATTTGGCCCGCAGGCCTTGAGATTGACACGTCGTCCAAACTAATAAGTATTTAGTCCATGCTAAATCATTTCCTAACTAAGACAAAGCCCTTTGGATTTTGGCCATATTGAGTCAAATTTGAACTGAAGCATCACATCTCTGAACATGCAGTGAGAGGATGTGTGCATTGTAAATCTTAACTCGCTTACTTGTCTGTTATTTTATAGATTTTGAATATTTGATGTGCAATTTTACAAATAATCATACCTCACTGAAAATGTGACATTCGCTCTAAATCCATTGTAATATCTGTGTCTTTTTCCAACAACTTACTTTAGGTAAATACAAAACAGCACATTCGGCACCGAAAACCGTACAATTCAATCAGTCAATCAGATCACCTATATACCACTGCTATGATGGTCAGATTGGCTGAAGTGATTTTAATTGATGAGAGTTGTAAAACTATCATTAACATTTAGGGAAAAATATTCACATTTTCTAATTACTTTTTTTTTTTTTTTTTTTTAAGGCACGTATGCAAATAGCAGAGAACAATGATGTTCCACGGCACAAAGCTGTCTGGATCAAGTGAGTTGGCTTCACACCAACTGTGGTTACAGTTACAGTACATTTCACATTTTATGGCAAATTTAAATTGTAACCCCTACAAAAACAGTCCCATTTAATAATGTCAAATTATTAACATTATTCCAGTCCACCAATGTTTGAATCATATACACTGTGTGCAGAATTATTAAGAAGGCATAATTTGTGAGGATTACTTTTATTAATAACCCAAGTGCCTTATGTTAATCCAACATGTTAGTAAACCCCAAACACGCATGTGTAAGAACGTCAAAGTGAGGTTGAGGCTTTCTTCGGAGAATATCAATATATGGACAATTATTAGGCTACTATCTGTGTGCAGAATTATTATATAATCAAATGAAAAACATTTTCCCATCTCTTGTTTTTATTTTCATTATGTGAGAATTATAAACAAACAACTGAAAACTTTCCAATATAAATTGATAGAAACTATATGTATATGTATATATATGTATATACATACATATATTGAAAATTTACGAAAAGGGAAATAGAACATCGTGTTTTGCTGGACTAAAGTTGATAACAGGAGCATTTAATGCGTTCAGTCCGAACGAGAGAGAGAGAGACAGTGAGAGAGAGAGAGAGAGAGAGAGAGAGGGAGAGAGGGAGAGAGAGGGAGAGAGAAATAAATCCCCCAAATTATTAGGTACGAATATCTAGCAACGCTTGTTGTGCTGTACTCATGACCGTAGGTCAGTTGGTCGGTGGGGATGGCCTTTCTCCGGAGATCACAGGAGGAAAACGAGGCAGGTTTAGTCGAAGAAGTAAAATGATGCACAAAATTAAAACAAAAAAAGAGGCAGAAGAAGAAAAATTGTTGCCACCTCGGGGTGCGCCAGTAACTTTCCTGCCGATTGAACCGGTGGCGGGCACGGCTCCTGCTAGTAGCTCCGCCAACCAATCGTGGCTCGGGAAAGTGATCGAAGCCGCGTGGCCGGCTTCGTCGATTGAAAGCCCCGCCGGCTTGCTTGCAGTGGCCGTTCGTGCACGTGGTAGCTGGAGGACAAAAAAAAAGAAAGGGCGTGGGGGATGGCCATAAAGCCCCAACTGGAGGAGGGCTGCAGTGATGAGAACCTTCTAGAACTTTCTCCCATCTCCCGACAGCATCTCTGGAGCTCAGCCACAGTGATCTTTGGGTTCTTCTTTACCTCTCACACCAAGGTCCTTCTACCCCGATTGCTCAGTTTGGCCGGAGGTCGTCCCAAACGTCTTCCAATTAAGGATTATGGAGGCCACTGTGGTCTTAGGAACCTTAAGTTCAGCAGAGTTTATTATGTAACCTTGGCCAGATCTGTGCCTTGCCACAATTCTGTCTCTGAGCTCTTCAGGCTGTTCCTTTGTCAACATGGGGTGCTGCATGTACTTAAGGGAAAAAGTTAACTTTTAGCAAATGGCTGCAATATAACAAAGTAAAAAATGTAAGGGGGTCTGAATACTTTCCGTACCCACTGTATATATGTACAGTGGGGCAAAAAAGTATTTAGTCAGCCACCAATTGTGCAAGTTCTCTCACTTAAAAAGATGAGAGAGGCCTGTAATTTTCATCATAGGTATACCTCACCTATGAGAGACAAAATGACAAAGGAAAATCCAGAAAATTACATTGTCTGATTTTTAAAGAATTTATGAGCTAATGTGTGTGTGTGTGTGTGTATATATATATATATATATATATATATATATATATATAGAGAGAGAGAGAGAGAGAGAGAGAGAGAGAGAGAGAGAGAGAGATCGATAGATAATATGTTGTGTGTGTGTGTGAATGACCAATATTGCCATCCTTCTTTTCAATAATGGTGATAAGCCTTCCATCCATGGATTCTGTCAGTTTCTTGATTCACAGTATCGTCGATCATGTTTTTGTACAGCAGAAACCACAGCCTCCCAGACATTGTTACGACGAGAGGTGTACTGTTTTCCTTCACTGTATATCTCCTGTTTAAGAACTGCCCACAAGTTCTCAATTGGCTTCAGGTCAGGTTAAGAAGGGGTCGATGTCATCAGTTTTTTTGTCTTTCAGGCCTTTACTGGACAGCTATGCAGAAGAGTATTTGGATGCATGTGATGGAGCATTGTCCTGCATAAAAATCTTTTTTTTTTTTGAAAGATGCAGATTTCTGTACCACTGCCTGAAGAAAGAGTCTTCTCAAAACTGACATTATGTTTGGGAGTTCATTTTGAGCCCATCTTCACCCCGAAAAGGTCCAAGCAGCTTATCGTTAATAATACCAGCTCATACCAGTATCACAATTACACTTTGCTGGTGTCTTAACTCGAAGTAGAGCTCTGTGCCCGTTCATGATCGAGCCAAGGGCCCTGCGATCTGGTCCATCAAGAGTGACTCTCATTTCATCAGTCCATAAAACCTTTGAGAAATGTGTCTTCAGATATTTCTTGGCTCAGTCTAGACGCTTCAGCGTGTCTTGTTCAGTGGTGGTCTTTTTTCAGGTTTTCTTACCTTAGCAATATCTCTGAACACTGAACATCCTGTACTTCGAGGTATTCCAGTTAGGTTGCGGTTCTGAAAAATGACAGAACTTGAAGATAATGGGCTCTTGCTTAATTCTTCTGAAATCATTGGTAGTTAATTTGTCTTTTTCTCTCAACACATTTCTTGCGAGCCTGTTGACTATTCGCAGCAAAACCTTTGATGGTTCTGTGATCGCACCCTAAAATCTTAGATATTTCAAGAATGACTGAGAGACTTTATATAATTTTTTTTACTTTTCAGAGTCAGTTAAATCTCTTTTTTGGCCCATTTTGCTTCAAGAAAAGAAGCTGTCTAATAATTACGATTTGATCATTTTACACTTGAGACTGTATCCTTGGATGCACATGTTTGGAAACAATGAGTCCCAGCCCTGGAAAGATTAGTCACTGCAATTTATGGAGTACAGATACAGTAATCCTCCACTGTGTCCCTCTAAACTGCAGGTTTTTATTTGTACAACTTGTACCATATTTTTTTGCTAGCCATTTCGCTTGCTCTCTCAATATATTATGTTTCAACCTGCCACGATAGCAAATTTTTTAGGACAATATATTTTCGCCAAAACTATCACGATAAACAATAGTGTTTTTTTATGCCACTGATATATTATAGAGCATAAAAATTCAGTTAAGATAATTAAGAACAATTAACTTTCAGTTCTAAAGAACATTAAACATGGGCTTTGTAATATAAAACAATAAATATCTTAGCTAAATAAAAAATATAAATCAATCCAAAACCACACTTAAACCAATATTAAACATTTGGCACATAATTATCGAGTCATTAATGTCACAATTAGTAATCGTATGGTATTGGACTGGACCCAAAAGCAGACGGAGGAAGTAGATGAGAATGGTTTATTTGGGAGTATCTCAGGGTTTGTATATCCAAGGTGTGATAGTGGTGATAAGGAAGCGGGAGCGTGGGCAGGTGGAAGAGTTGCGCGTTGCTGGAGCGGGCAGTGAAGCGGGAGACACGGGAGGAACACTGGAGGCAGATGAGAACACAAGAGGATCAGTACAAATGTGGGTGGCCAAGTAACTAATCAAAGACGAGGAGGAATCACGAGAGTCCGCCTGTGTACCATGGACGAGTGTGGATACTCTGGCGTTGGATCTGGCAGGCAGTGATGAGTGCTGCTTGAGAACAGGTGCACGGGTGAGGAGGTGACGATTGGTGAAAAGAGAGGCACAAAGTGCCACTCAAGCTCCAAAGAGGAACTGTAGGGCACAGATCATGACAGTACCCCTCCCTCAACGGACGCATCATTCCAGGCTGAACCGAGGTAGGAATGATGACTTTAGAGATCGGAAAAGGACTGATGAAGCATGGCGTGAGCTTATGTGATTCGGTCTGGAGAGGAAGGTCACGGGAGGAGAGCCAAACCATCTGACCCCCCTTGTATTCAGGTGTAGGGGAGAAATGAAGATCTGCCAGCCGCGTGTTTCTTTCAGCTGAACGTGCCAGGGTAGCCCTGATGCCCTTCCAAATAGATTGGACCCGTCGTACGTGCTCCCTCACTGAAGGTACCGCAACAGTGTGCTCCTGTTCCTTAAACAGAGGTGGTTGGAAACCATAACATGCCATAAAGGGAGGCGTACCTGTGTCGGAGCTGGTCAGGGAGTTGTGGGCATATTCAACCCACGGGAGAAAGGCGCTCCAGGAGGCGGGATTGCGTGCAGCCGCGCAGAGCAGACTGCCTCTGATTGGCGAGCACCAGGACAGGATTCGTACTTTTCACTGTGTGTGGAAGCTCTTCACTAGCACACACACACACATACATAGGGTAGGTCTAAAACCACGCGTCAACAGATGCAGATTAAATATGTGTCATGTGTCCCTGCTAATTTTTGTACATCTCAGATGCAGGACGCACATCAAACGAGATTCCTCATTATGCACGCCTTAATATAGGTTGTTGATCTCCTTAGGCCACACCCACACTCATTACACAAATAGCACCTGCTATGCTTAAATCCATTAAGCATTCAGTTTTATCCAGCTGGGAGCTCGGAAATGTGTTGATATGGTCAAAATACTTGTGTAATGCCTAATAATTCTGCACACGGTGTTGAAGATGTAGTGTACATCAAAGAGTGTTCAATAGGGATGGGCATTTGGCAAAATATCATTGATCAACTGTGGTAAAAATATGATTAATTAATTGATGATGATGATGATGATAATAATTATAATACTTTATTATTATTTTTTTTTTTTATCCATCCATGCCTCTGGTAATTGCAGCCAAATGGTGCGCTCCATTTTGCATTAATGGCTTCAGATTTGATTAATCACTCATTACACAAATAGCATCTGCTATGCTTAAATCCATTAAGCATTCAGTTTTATCCAGCTGGGAGCTGGTCAAAATACTTGCCTAATGCCTAATAATTCTGCACATGTTGGAGAAGGAGTCCTGTATTGTAAAAGCAAAAATGTAGTGTACATCAAAGAGTGTTCCATAGGGATGGGCATTTGGCAAAATATCATTGATCAGCTGTGGTAAAAATTATTGATCAATTAATTGATGATGATGCGACCCTAGTGAGGAGAAGCGGCTCAGAAAATGGATGGATTGATAATAATACATTATTATTACTATTTTTTTATCCATCCAAGCCTCTGGTAATTGCAGCCAAATGGTGTGCTCCATTTTGCATTAATGGCTTCAGATTCGATTAATCAATTGTGACAACAATTCCATACAACATAATTTATTATTAATTGATTAATTGATTTGTTATGCACAACTCTCGAGCACAGCCATGGCAGACACTCACTGAAACAGCATACGTGTTATTCACAGTAAGGGGTCTCTGTGTACAGAATGCCATAACCCAGCTTTCCTCTTCTAAACGCATATACCTGTATATACAGGGTTATTCCTTCTTGAGCATGTCATGGTTTTTCCTCATCAGTAATTTTATATCGCTGCAACTGTCTTCATCTGTTAGATACAGAGTGCCAGCACTTTTACCTGATTCATGCAGCGTACTGAATGATTAAAAAAAATCAGCTTGTTTTTCCATCTTAAAGTAAAAGTGGATTGGACTAAGTGGAGTCATGCTGTGTTAAGCCACAGGGCACAAATAAAGTGTTTATGGTTCTAATTGCGGTAGTGTTTGACAATGAGCAAGTACATATTATATCACAGAGCTATTTGAATGACTTTATAACTGTGCATCCCTTGATTTGAGCACAGGAAACTAGAAACAGTTTTTTCTTCGCACTCCATATGCACTATGAGCACCCATTTGTAGTCTTAAAATAAACTGTTGCTTTTGTCTTCCACAGCTTTGCCTGCCAGGTGCAAAGCAAAGCTCTGCACAATGTGGCAGTGCAATGTACGTGTGCAGAGATGTGTGTGGGCAAGTGTGTGAGTATATGTTTGCGTGTGTGTCATGAGATCCAGCCAGGAACGGAACTGTTGTTGGGTGGTGAAATTGAGAGAAGAAGTGATGCAAGAGACAGACTTGATGTACAGGACATCTCTGAAGGACAACAAAGAGGTAACAAGATACTATACAGTGCTGATTGTAGTTACAGGGAGACATTTGTCTGGAAATAACGCCCTAGAAACAAACGCCATCAAGTCACACACCATTACAGTGAACCCCCGCTATTCGTGGTGGATGGGGACAAAGCTCTGCTGCGAACAGTGAAAATTTGGAAGTTTTATAATTGCCCATAGATGCCACAAGGTTGCATTGTCTAAATCAGGGGTGCCCACACCTTTTCAGCATGCAAGCTACTTATAAAATGACCAAGTCAAAAATCATCTACCTCTTATATAAATCCAAAACGTATAATAATTACAGGACTGTCAAAGTCAAAGAGTTAACTCATGATTAATCACAAACAAATGATCGCAATAATCATGTATGAACTCAGATGAATCACTCAATTTGTTTTTGACATGCACACGCGGATGGATATGTGCGGTGCAGGTTGCTAAAAGGTCAGTGATCAGGTCAGTGCTTATATCAGTGCCAAGATGAGTGAGCAGACTCAGACCGGTGTGGTCGGCAACAAATTTTGTTTCAAAAGTTACCTCGATGAGACTTTCGGGGGAAAAAAGAAGGTAATTTGCATATAGTGTAGTGCGCAACTCTCTTTTCATTGAAGCATGAGTTTAAAATACCATCTCAAGGTAAAATGCGGTACTGTGTGTGGTATATTTGTTGCCTGTGATTAATCGCGATTAATCAAAATTCAAGTGTGATTAATCTGATTAAATAATTGATTGACAGCCCTAATTTATTGATATGTTGAGAATTCTTTATTTTTACAATATTCTTTTGTGTACCTTGCATATGTGCATGAACCTATATTGCATAATACAATTAGTGTATGTAACCCACTTAGCAGTATAAGTAAGATGACAGTATTAAGTCTATATATATATATATATATATATATATATATACATATAGTATACTTGATCCAATTCCAAAAGAGGTGCCTCTCGTGCCTACGTGGCGACCATGTTGAATGTGGGGCATTGACGCGACGGCCATGCGATGATGAGCTATTGTCTATTGTGAGTAGAGCTCTGGCAGAGACGGAGCGGCATGGCAGCGGCGTTGAATACAAAACAAGTCTTTGGAGTTTGGAACATGCTATTTTTGGTAGAGTAACAGTTTTGTTTCAACCCGTTCGCCTTTGGCAATGGATTTGGATCTAGGAAGCACACTAATTCCAAAAATCAAAATCTAAAAACCAATCATTTTGTACTGTACAGTACAAAAAGTAATAAAAAGTGCTTCAATGTAATGGACAATCGGCTATATCGGATGATATAGCCGATTGTAGTCTGTTCAGTAGCCTTAGTAGTCTGTTCAGTTCTCACTGTATAATATTTGTATATTATCATTATCTTTGATACTGATAACTTTTTATTTCCCCCCAAAGGCTTGTGTAAACACAGTCATGTAATCATCACTTAAGGCTGTCCACCGTTTGAATAAAGGGTTTTGAGCAGTCTGGCAATTTAAGGATTAATCCAGCACTAACCAAAACTTCCTCCCATTTGTCCAAGAGATTATGTTCGAAGCTGACAATGGAGTATCATATATCAAAGATGCTAATGACACGGTCAGTTGTACATAATTACTGATCCAGGATATGCAATAATTTGCCACACCCAAAAATTACTTTTGTTTTTTCGTATGGAGTTTCGTATCGCTATTAGCTGTATGTCTAGTCTCAGCTAAGGATTTCCGAAAGGCCACTGTGTCCATTCTTAACCATAAAATATCATGTATTGTCTACAAATCGTGTAATTTATAATCCTTTTGGGATTGTTTTTTACATTATATGCAAATTAGCCTATATCGCTTGATATAATGATGATGATATAAGCATGATAATGCTAATTTTAGTCCTGTGTTTGCAGCACATCGAATTGGCTCTAAGCGAATCTATGAATTATTTTTTTTGGTAATCAAATCTGCACCTTTAGGCACTGAGGGAATCCTGACTGGCTCTCCGTTTAAAGGGTTAAAGCTCCCCGTTGTCCCTGCTTATTACACAGTGGACCGTAACCGGTGACGGGAGCTTGCTTAAGACTGTGTCGAGAGAGATTCGCCAAGGTTCTCACAGCCACTTGTGAAGTGTCGGCACGGCTTACGTTCGGCCTCAGCTGAACAACGTAACCTTGGCAGATGTTGGGTGAAACTAACCACGCTTCTTTAAAGCTGCTCTCTCCCTGTTGATCTTGGGGTCTTGGAATTGACCTAGGAAATTTAGACCGTCTTGGTGTGACAGTCAGGACCTGTTATTATTAAAATTATAGCCGAAACAACCTGTCAAAAATAGAACTAAAATAATTAATTGCTGTTTGTGTTATTAAATCTGCTAACCTAGATAACACTACTCTTATTACTCTTAAAAGAAAAGAAAAGAGGGACATTTTTCAATGCTCAGAAAAAGGTACTATAATGAATAGAATTTTGCAATGGCAAAAGCATCAAATATTGAAAATAAAAATAAAATTCACAAAAAGGAACTGTGTGTCAAACATCTACTCATTCAGAAATGAGATGAAATGTTTCAAGCCTTTGAAAAGAAAACCAAAACAATCCAAAAACATCAATTCGAGGAAAGCATTTGTTTATAGTCAAAGTTTCAATTGATGGAAAATAAAAAAAGTCCAAAATGTGAAAGTCCAAGAGGTGTGGGTTAAGAAGAGAGAGGTCAATGGCTCCAGTCCCTCTGGTCGTTGCTAAACACCTCTATTTTGTTCTCGCCCATTCGCTATAAAGACTTTTCAAATGATCATTTCTTAAACTGCCTCTCTAATCATCCTGCGTCTTACACAAAGTTAGAAATGAGACTAAGCAGTTAACCTCAGTTGCTGTTCACCGGGAGAACAAGAGCACTAAAATTGCAAGTTTTTGGCTTTTATAAGACGTGGGCCTGACCAGGAGTGCATGCAAGTGCACTTGCATGGTTTTACTCGACCTATGAGAGCACTTCGGAGCCCTCCGGGGATGGCCCGCTCTCATCTCTCTTTAAGGTAATGTTATGAACTATTGGTTACTTTTGTTCTGTGCCCTTAAAGGATCATAAAAACAACGCTTAGAGACAGATTACATCATGATAATTTCCCAAGTCGTCTGAAACTTCTTGCCATTGACGTTTCTTCCAGTAAATGCTCTTCCTGTGTTGCCATGGAGACAAACCATAGTTAAGCCTGGCTCCCTCCGGTGGGCATTGTTTTATCCACTGGGTTTACTTTGTCAATGGATTGCTCACACCTGATCAATCATGCAACAGTGTATGTATCCACAAATCATTCCTTATCACATCACCAAACATCATTAAAATCACATGATGTAATATTCCATTGCAACTCCCACTTTACAGTGAAATATCTCACATATCCCATTGTGTGCACAGATGATTGTGGGTTTCTAACACTGAGTTACCAAAATATTTGTAATAAGCTGTTCCATGTTATATATGTCTACTAATATGCATTGAGCAAGCAAATGAGTGTAAGACTATTGTAGCATTTGTGTGACCTTTTTAACCTCTACTTTTGCTTCATCTTATGGCCAATTTGTAATTGTGCATGACTTGTTTACCTTCACTTCTGTGGATGTCGAGAGGAACACATAAGCCACCATCTGGTGGACATTTTCAGTAACACATTCGTAGCCAATTGCATTAATAATTTCGTGAACATGTGTAGTGTAAATTGGTTGAAATGTAAATGTAATTAATTTGGAAAAAGATGCCACCTGATGTGGCGGGAGCGCGTCCGCTACACATGCATCTGGTTAACAATTCAATTATATTTCATGCTACCAATTCCACATTTTATTCATTGCATTATGCACTTTTTAGGCCTATTTGGGTCACCAATCAAAAGCAATGATTGCTATATTGTGTCACCAATCGACACTTTGTACACCAGAGCACAAATATAAACACTTTGTGCTAAATGCCACAAAAAAAATCCACCTCGGAGATCAAGATCGAGATTAATTATAAACATTTCTATGGAGACAACATTTTCTTCCTTGCAGCTTTGTGAGAAAAGAATTGCTCATGTCAGCTGAAATCCTTTCAAAAATGATAGTCTGAGGTGACAATGACTAATTGGAAGCTGAATCATATCTGGCAAACACAAAGTTACCTTAATTAAACAAAAACACTGACCCAGAAAGCAAACCCGAGGCCGATTTACCATATCATTTATTTTACATAAATTATACTCTCCCATTTTGCCAATCCTTTATTATTTTTGGTTCAAGGATGGTTTCCTATGTGGATTTTGATGAGAATACAAATGACCTAATAAAATATCTGCAGCATGAGATTGTTCCTTTTACCAAAATAAAAAAACAAGCTTGTATTATTAACTCCTTGTTTTTATTCAACGCAGAGTTAAACAGATCAGCAATATTATATCATAAAACAATCAAATAATTGTGGGATTCAATTAAGCAGCTGCTAGAGGGATATTTGCTTTGGTTGCTTTGTTGAAATTGAAATGCCTGAGAAACTAAAACCGCATTGAAAGTAACATAAGCAGAAGGTCAAAATCAAGACGGTCTACATTAATTTGTCACTTTATTAGGCACCCTTAAATTATACATGCAGTTTGACAAGAATTGACACATTTTTTTGTACTTTTGTATTTTTTTACCCCAATGAATGATCAAGAATTACAGTCCTTAATGAATTCATCCTGTTTTGAGGGGGGAGTCCTGTCTCCGGCAAATGAGCCACTGTACATGGTTGTGACAAGACGAGCAGCAGCCCAGAGTGTGAGGGAAAAGCAAGCCCCATAAAGATAAATTCAAAGCACTGACTTGTTTTCGCTTGTAGAGGCAGCGCTTCACGAAACCACTGAATTCATCCATCCATTTTCTTCCGCTTATCCATGGTCGGGTCGCTGGGGCAGTAGCTTTAGCAGGAAAGCCCCAATTTCTCACTCCCCAGCCACTTCATCCACCTCATCAATCCCCTTCCGGGGGGATCCCGGAAGGCATTCCCAGGCCAGCCGGGAGACAGTCTCTCCAGCGTGTCCTGGGTCGTCCCTGGTGTCTCCTCCCGGTGGGACATGCCCAGAACACCTCACCAGGGAGGCGTCCAGGAGGCATCCTAATCAGATGCCCAAGCCACCTCATCTGGCTCCTCTCAATGCGGAGGAGCAACGGGTCTACTCTGAGCCTTTCCCGGTTGACCGAGCTTCTCACCCTATCTCCAAGGGAGAGCTCGGACACCCTGCAGAGGAAACTAATTTTGGCCATTTGTATTCAGGTCACCCACGGCTCGTGACCATCGATGAGGATGAGAACATAGATCAGCCGGTAAATTGATAGCTTCGCCTTTCGCCTTAGCTCCTTCTTCTCCACAATGGAGCGATACAAAGTCTGCATCACTGCAGACGCTGCACCGATCCTCTGTCAGGCCACTCTGCCATAAAGCTCTGACTGGTGGAGGGCTGCAGTGATGGTTGACTTTCTAGAACTTTCTCCCATCTCCCGACTGCATCTCTGGAGCTCAGCCACAGTGATCTTTGGGTTCTTCTTTACCTCTCTCATCAAGGCTCTGCTCCCCGGATTGCTCAGTTTGGCCGGACGGCCAGCTCTAGGAAAGGTTCTGGTCGTCCCAAACGTCTTCCCCTTAAGGATTATGGAGGCCACTGTGCTCTTAGGAACCTTAACTGCAGCAGAATTTTTTTTGTAACCTTTTCCAGATCTGTGCCTTAACACAATTCTGTCTCTGAGCTCTTGAGGCATTAACTTTGACCTCATGATCCTCATTTGCTCTGACATGCACTGCGAGCTGTAAGGTCTTATATACACAGGTGTGTGGCTTTCCTAATCAAATCCAATCAGTATAATCAAAGACAGCTGGACTCCAATGAAGGTGTAGAATCATCTCAAGGATGATCAGAAGAAATGGACAACACCTGTGTTAAATATATGCTGTGCTCTGACATGCACTATGACACTAGGGCTGTGTGATATTTCATTTTTTTAGTTTTTTTTATAAATCTGCAAAAAATTTCAACAATTCCGTTTTTTTCTGTACTGTGTGTACTGTGTGTACATTAATGATGTAAAAAATTAACTTATGTGATTTTAGCAAATGGCTACAATATAGTCCGTAGCCTAAGCGCTCTCCAGTACCCCCCTCCAAGGACTCCAAAGTGGGTGGGTACTCTGAAATGCACTTGCATGTGTCCGCAGGCACACACCCCTGAGACCTTTTCGCTGAGTTTGGGGCAACTCACTCATTGCGACAAATAACTCACGAGTAAGCAAATTGCTTGGGTATCCCCTCACTCACATTCTGGTCCTATAGATATTTATAATTTACATAGCCACTCCCACCACACTTCAGTTGTACAGCCGGCTTCACGACCCTTGTCCTAAATGCTTCCTCTCCTGTCCCTATCCTGTCTTATCTTGTTCTGTCCTTCCCTCACAGGCTGTAGCACTACTGCCTCATACAACACATATCTAATGTGTAATTGTTCCAGATATACAGAGATATACAGTGGGTACGGAAAGTTTTCAGACCCCCTTAAATTTTCACTCTTTTTTATATTGCAGCCATTTGTTAAAATCATTCAAGTTAATTTTTTTCCTCATTAATGTACAACCCCAATTCCAATGAAGTTGGGACGTTGTGTTAAACATAAATATAAACAGAATACGATGACACAATACAAATCACGTTCAACCTATATTTAATCGAATACACTACAAAGACAAGATATTAAATGTTCAAACTGATAAACTTTATTGTTTTTAGTAAATTATCATTAACTTTGAATTTTTGGGCTGTAACACGTTCCAAAAAAGCTGGGACAGGTG
Organism: Phycodurus eques; assembly: GCF_024500275.1. Taxonomy (NCBI): domain Eukaryota; kingdom Metazoa; phylum Chordata; class Actinopteri; order Syngnathiformes; family Syngnathidae; genus Phycodurus; species Phycodurus eques. Next base: position 4,817,495 of record NC_084526.1, read on the forward strand.
GCAAAAAAGACTGAGAAAGTTGAGGAATGCTCAGCAAACACCTCTTTGGAACATCACACAGGTGAACTCGCTAATTGGGAACAGGTGGGAGCCATGATTGGGTATAAAAGGAGCTTCCCTAAATTGCTCAGTCATTCACAAGCAAAGATGGGGCAAGGTTCACGTGTGTGAGAAAATAATTGGAACAGTTTAAGGACAATGTTCCTCAATGTACAATTGCAAGGTATTTAGTGATTTCAACCCTAAAAAAGCCAGCATCAAAAGCTGGCTTCTGTGATGGTATGGGGCTGTGTTAGTGCCAATGGCATGGGTAACTTACACATCTGTGAAGGCACATACAGGTTTTGGAGAAACATATGCTGCCATACAAGCAACGTCTTTTTCATGGACGCCCCTGCTTATTTCAGCAAGACAATACCAAACCACATTCTGCATGTGTTACAACGGCGTGGCTTCGTAGTAAAAGAGTGGGTGTACTAGACTGGCCTGCCTGCAGTCCAGACCTGTCTCCCATTGAAAATGTGTGGTGCATTATGAAGCGTAAAATACTACAATGGAGACCCCGGCCTGTTGAACAGCTGAAGCTGTACATCAAGCAAGAATTGGAAAGAATTCCACCTACAAAGCTTCAACAATTAGTGTCCTCAGTTCCCAAACGTTTATTGAATGTTGTTAAAAGAAAAGGTGATGTAACACAGTGGTAAACATGACCCTGTCCCAGCTTTTTTGGAACATGTTGCAGCCATAAAATTCTAAATTTATGATTATTTGCTAAAAACAATAAAGTTTATCAGTTTGAACATTAAATATCTTGTCTTTGTAGTGTATTCAATTAAATATAGGTTGAACGTGTTTTGCTAATCATTGTATTCTGTTTTTATTTGTTTAACACAACGTCCCAACTTAATTGGAATTGGGGTTGAATTGGGGCCAAACTGAGCAATTGGGGGAGAAGAGCCTTGGTGAGAGAGGTAAAGAAGAACCCAAAGATCACTGTGGCTGAGCTCCAGAGATGCAGTTGGTAGATGGGAGAAAGTCAACAATCACTGCAGCTCTCCACCAGTCGGGGCTTTATAGCAGAGTGGCCTCTCCTCGGTGCAAGACACATGAAAGCCCGCATGGAGTTTGCAAAAAAACACCTGAAGCACTCCAAGAAGCTGAGAAAAAAGATTCTCTGGTCTGATGAGACAAAGATAGACATTGTTAGCCTTAATTCTAAGTGGCATGCGTGGCGAAAACCAGGCACTGCTCATCACCTGTGCAATACAGTCCCAACAGTGAAGCATGGTGGTGGCAACATCATGCTGTGGAGGTGTTTTTCAGCTGCAGGTACAGGGATCCTTGTTGCAATCATTGAAAAGATGAATGCGGCCAAGTACAGGGATATCCTGGACGAAAACCTTCTCCACAGTGCTCAGAACCTCAGACTGAGCCAAAGGTTCACCTTCAAAAAGACAATGACCCTAAGCACAGAGCTAAAATACCGAAGGAGTGGCTTCAGAACAAATCCGTGACTGTTTTTGAATGCCCTGCCTTAAACCCAATTGAGCATCTCTGGAAAGACCGGAAAATGGCTGTCCACCAACGTTGACCATCCAACATGACAGAAGTGGAGAGGATCCCCAAATCCAGGTGTGCATCATTCCAAAAAAGACTCACGGCTGTATTAGCTCAAAAGGGTGCTTTTACTAAATACTGAGCAAAGGGTCTGAATACTATGTGATATTTCAGTTTTTCGTTTTGAATAAATCTGCAAAAATTTCAACAATTCTGTTTTTTCCTGTCAATATGGGGTACTGTGTGTACATTAATGTGGAAAAAATGAACTTAAATTATTTCAGCAAATGGCTGCAATATAAAAAAAGAGTGAAAATTTGAAGGGGATCTGAAAACTTTCCGTACCCACCGTATAGCTTGTCCTGTCCTTCCCTCACAGGGTGTAGCACTACAGCCCCATGCAACACTCATATTTAATGTTTCATTGTTATATACAATGTAATGACTTCTCATCCTGTTCATAATTAGTGCTTTGTCTTTTGTCTTCGTTTCTCTCTCCCCTCTTGAAGCTTTGTTCTGTTGGACTCTGATTCTCAGTAAACTTTATAATATATATATATATATATATATATATATATATATATATATATAATACTAAGAAACCACAGCATCAGCTTAAAAACTCCACTGTGAAATAGTAAAACTGTTCTGGCATAAAAGGGATACAGATCCTCCATTCTGCTTGACCTAACAGCCGAACAGGGCAGAAAAAAAGGGGTGGGGGGGGACCCATGTTACCATTTCTGGTTGTGCCCGCCCAGGCTTGGCTCCAAATGGGGGCTCCGCTGATCCGCGTCCGGGCAAGGGAAAACGTTTTTCAGTATTTTTAATCATCATATGGGTTTTTTGAGCTGTGCTTTGTCTGGTCCCTCACCTTAGTCCTCTTTGCCATGCATAAAGCACCAGACAACTTAGCTCCTAGCATAATTGGGACACACAAACCCCTCCACTACGAAAAGGTGACGGCTTAAGGAGGGACCACTGAATTACATTGAGCAATTAGTGTTGTGGATCTTTAGCGGACACATTGCCAAATTCAAATGCCCCATTGTTTTCAATTAATAATTAATTATGCTATAAACATCACATTTATGGCTGCATGTTTAGAATTTCCAGTCAACTAAGAATTTTAAACTTTTTTACATTTTTCAGAATACCCAGTGAAATTATTAAGGGGTCCAGAAAAGGATGTGACCAACCCACAGATTATTCAGGAAAGACAAGATGACCAGACAGATGAAGAGGAAGGACGGGACAAAGAACCTTATGAACTCTCAAAGATTCACTCAGCCACACTCAGTCTTAACAGAGGTAGCGCTGTAGTTAACACTGCAGCTAAAGTAGTCAGTACTGTTATGATATCAAATGACCACACTGACAGTACCGACAGTGTCATGGCTGCAGTGCACACTCGGTTAAAGTTGAACTCTACGGAGAGGCAGAGAACCTTAGGTGGCCCAGCTCCTTCTGTCCGCTGTAGCTCTCGCCTGGCTGCCAAACCACGACAGGTTCACTGTCTGAGCAGCCGAATAAAGGAACCCCCTGTCCACCCACTCCCAAACAGACATATAGATAGGCAGGAGAGTCTCACAGAGGTTGCCAAGTCGTCTGCAGAAACAGTGCTTTCTATGGGAACATCAGATTCTGACACTGTGGCTGTTAGAGCAGCAAATTTGACAGTTGACGCTCCCACTTGCTGCCCAAAAGTGAGAGAGAGGCGTTACCGGTGTTCCAGTTGTGGGAAGAAGTTCTACGAGATTTCCCACTTAAAGAAACACCAGTTGAGTCACACAGAAGCTAAATCCTTCACCTCTCAGGACTGTGGCAAAAACCATACCTCTGCAGATAACCTCAAGGCCCACCAGGTAGGAGTCAGCTCATTGCTTCTTTTTGTTTGACAAATTATTTCTAAAAAGCTATTTCTTTTTTTAAAATTGTACTTCTCCCGATAGAATTTAATTAAACTGGTGTATAATATTCACTGTATATGAGAATCCCTTGACATTTTTATTAGATAATCAGACTAATACTAACTTCAATCACCAGAGAAAACACTGAACAGGACTATGCGATATGGCTGAAAAGTGTATAACGAGGATTTCATATCAATCAGTATCGATAATTATTGATATCCATCCATCCATTTTCTGAGCCGCTTCTCCTCACTAGGGTCGCGGGCGTGCTGGAGCCTATCCCAGCTATCATCAGGCAAGAGGTGGGGTACACCCTAAACTGGTTGTAATTATTGATATATATGTATTTTTTTTAAAATTCAAAATAGGGCCCAGAGAAAAAAGGCAGAATTTTGAAAAACATATTTTAAAATGTAATATTTAACCCTTAAAAAGGGGTCAACACAACTACACAATCTCTGTTGTTGTTTTTTTTTTTAAATAATCCATTTTGTATCATGATACCATTCCATTTCTGGGGGACACTTGGTCACTACAGGACTCCACCACGTCTTGTGTCCCCCATGACTGTGCTGGTCTAGTAATACCAAATTATATTTATTTATTTATATATATATATTTTTTTAAATCAGGTAAACTGACCCAAAACCAGCCACCCAACAAACCCTGAGTATGTGTGTGTACCCAGATGTGGCTAGGGTTGCATGATATTGGGAAAAATGCAATTTTCTATTTTTAAACCTGCGATATACAGTGGGTACAGAAAGTATGCAGACCCCCTTAAATTAATGAGGAAAAAATTAACTTAAATGATTTTAGCAAATGGCTGCAATATAACAAATAGTAAAACATTTAAGGGAATCGGAATACTTTCCGTACCCACTGTATATTGCGATGTGAAATAATACAGGATCAGTGTTGGGAACGCGAACTTCAACCCCAATTCCAATTATGTTGGGACGTTGAGTTCAACAAATAAAAACAGAATACAATGATTTGCAAATCATGTTCAAACTATATTTAATTGAATACACAACAAAGACAAGCTATTTAATGTTCAAACTGATAAACGTTATTCTTTTTAGCAAATAATCATTAACTTAGAATTTTATGGCTGCAACACGTTCCAAAAAAGCTGGTACAGGATCATGTTTACCACTGTGTTACATCACCTTTTCTTTTAACAACATTCAATAAACGTTTGGAAACTGAGGACACTAATTGTTGAAGCTTTGTAGGTGGAATTCTTTCCCATTCTTGCTTGATGTACATCTTCAGCTGTTCAACAGTCCGGGGACTCCGTTGCCATATTTTACGCTTCATAATGCGCCACACATTTTCAATGGGAGACAGGTCTCGACTGCCGGCAGGCCAATCGAGTACTCTCACTCTTTTACTGCGAAGCCACACTGTTGTAACACGTGCAGAATGTGGTTTGGCATTGTCTTGCTGAAATAAGCAGGTGCGTCCATAAAAAAGACGTTGCTTGGATGGCAGCATATGTTTCTCCAAAACCTGTATGTACCTTTCAGCATTAGTGGTGCCTTCACAGATGTGTAAGTTACCCATGCCATTGGCAGTAACACAGCCCCATACCATCACAGATGCTGGCTTTTGAACTTTGCGTCCATTACAGTCCGGATGGTTCTTTTCCTCTTTGGCCCGGAGGACACGACATCCACAATTTCCCCACTGTATTTGTAGACTGTATTGACTGACATTGGTTTTCTGAAGTGTTCCTGACCCCATTTGGCGATATCCTTTACACATTGATGTCGGTTTTTGATGCAGTGCTGCCTGAGGGATCGAAGGTCACGGGCATTCAATATTGGTTTTCGGCCTTACCGCTCACATGCAGTGATTTCTCCAGATTCTCTGAACCTATTGATGATATTATGGACCTTAGATGATGAAATCACTAAATTCCTTGCAATTGTACGTTGAGGAACATTGTCCTTAAACTGTTCGACTATTTTCTCACACACTTGTTCAGAAAGAGGTGAACCTCGCCCCATCTTTTCAATTCAGGAAGCTCCTTTTATACCCAATTATGGCACCCACCTTTTCCCAATTAGCCTGTTCACCTATGGGATGTTCCAAACAGGTGTTTGATGTGCATTCCTCAACTTCCTCATTCTTTTTAGCCACCTGTCCCAGCTTTTTTGGAACGTGTTGCAGCCATAAAATTCTAAGTTAATAATTATTTGCTAAAAACAATTAGGTTTCTCAGTTTGAGCATTAAATGATCATGATCTTGTCTTTGTAGTGTATTCAATTAAATGTAGGTTGAACATGATTTGCAAATCATTGTATTCTGTTTTTATTTATGTTTAACACAACGTCTCAACTTCATTGGAATTGGGGTTGTAATTCAAAGTTCGTTCAATTCAAATTCGTCATTCCAAAAATGAGCTAGTTCAATTCATAGTTCATACTTCAAAATTTTGAACTAAGTTCACCAGTCCAAAAATGAACTAATTCATCATTCTTTTTTTTTTCTGTCCAATGTTGCTGACGAGCTGTTCCCCTTAAAATACTGACATTTCATTTCGCCATTGTTGCCACCCATTCAGTCCACACTAGTAGCCAGCTGCAGCTTTCACCCTACAATCTCAAAAACATGGGGGGAAACTTGTTGCTTGAATGGAGTTTTTTAAATGAGGAATTAAAGCAAAAACAAGACTTGTGTGCTTCATGTGCAAACAAAAACACGCAGCACAGTATGATAGGAACGATGGTGAAAGGACCTTAACCTTGGATTCCTTGCATCTCTGGGTGACTATATTGACAAAAAACTCATATTACAAAACAAAATAAATTCCATATTATCACAGTGTGATAGTACAGTGTTTTAACTAAAGCATTTAGATACAAATTATAATTTTCCTAGTAATCAATTTTTACAATTATGTACTCTATTACAAAAGAACACATTCACTCCCATTTACACAGTGTCCCTAAATACACTTTGTGCACTCACGCAGCTGCCGCATGCCTTTTACTAGGGGGTTTTATTGGTTCTATGGTGCCTCAGTAAACGTGAAATATAAATTAAAATTGTCCACGCATTCCTGAGCTCCAGACGTTTTTTTGCCGACAGGCCTGAAATCAGGTCATTCGAATTTCTTGAGCATCACTAGCCAAGATCTCCACCTACCTCTCCGTTTGGGTCTTCAACACGGAGGCAATCAATCAGAGGAAAGGGGGCCGTCTTAGCCAAATATGGACAAAGCGGATACAAAACTGGGTCAATAGAAGTAGCTTTCAGAGGGGCCTTTTCTGGACACGAGTATGACAAAACCAAGGTGTTTTTTGAAAGGAAATTGACACTTTTATATAACTCCATGTTAGAAAGTCACTCTATAGATGTCAAAATAGCCAAAATATGGGACCTTCAATGCAGTGCCACCTGAGGGATTGAAGGTCACGGGCATTCAATGTTAGTTTTCAGCCTTTCCGCTTACGTGCAGAGATTTATCCAGATTCTCTGATCTTTTTATGATATTATGGATAATAGATGATTAAATGTGAAATCTCTAGATTATTTGCATTTGTGCGTTAAGAGGCCCCATCCTTGCTTATGAACAACTGAGCCTTTCGGGGATGCTCCTTTTATATTCAATCATGACACTCAACTGTTTCCAATTCAATTGTTCTCCTGCAGAATATTCCAAGCGTGTTTTTGTGTATTTTCCAATTTAACCAGTTGAAAACCAATTGTCGACTGCAGCTCCATTGTCACGGCCATCTTGATATTGTCCAGATGTTCAAAATGGGTCATCTGAATGACTTCGTTGAGCATGGGAAAGCGGGGTGGGGGGGAATAAATCACCCAGAGCCAAGTGGGATCAGTTGGGAGGGGGTCAGCTCAGGGAATTATGAGCAGCTTTAAAAATGGGACACTGAATTATTTAAATGTAACTCCAACATGTCGGTCACACTTCTGTTATCACAGAAGTGTGATTCAGTTGATGATGAATCAAACCCATAATAATGGTTTTGCAGGTACTGGCCACAGATTTTCCTTTCCTCTGCCTTTATTGGTGATTCTTGCCAAGTTTTATATTTGGATAAACATAAAAATAGTTCTCTAACATGATCAATAAAAACAAGATTTTGCATTTGTTCTCATTGTGCACGTTTAGCTAATGAAGTGGGCGGTTTGTGTATGTAACTGCATATACTACTGAACTTAATAATGGTGTAATATCTCTACAGTTGAGACACCGTGGAGAGCGTCCATTTTCCTGTCCCCACTGTGAGAAGACCTATGGCTTGCCGCGGAACCTCAAAGAGCACTTGTTCTTACACACAGGAGAGAAGCCATATGTCTGTGAGCACTGTGGCAAGACCTTTGCACGTCGCTCCTCGCTGCGCGACCACCGTCTCCTTTACTGCAGTGGATTGATTTACACACAGCCTCCAAAGGTAGGACATTTATTTGGCACTGGCAGGTTCTTGGCGTCTCATATGAGATGTCATTTCAAAAGAGCAATTCATCCATATTATTCACTCATTACTAGTTATTCCTTGCACTCACTATCTTGGCGTGCAGTGCCATGAAAAGGTATTTGGCGTTTGCCGTTTTCCACTTTGTTTAAGATCATCCAACAAATGTAAACTTTATTGGCAAGTCTGTTGAAAATATACAAGGAATTTCTCTACAGTAGTTGGAACCACTCTACAGCGACAGCAAACAAGCCACTATGACAACATATACATTTTGGACATTAAAACACAAGAACAGTGAATAATTGAGCAATGTAGGAGTACCAGTAATTGTGCAAATGCTACAGGGCGTCATCAAGCAATTTGAAGTGATTAGTAGTACTATATACAACGACTATTGTGCACATGGTGCAGAGTCCTCAAGCATGGTCACTAGTAATCAACAATGGACAGAAAAGGGTTTTAGGGGACAGACAGAGGGACAGAATGGACAAGGGGAATAGGTGTGAGAACCACAGCAGAACAATAGTGAGACAGTGTAGATCACAGCAGAACAATAGTGAGACAGTGTGGATATTTGAACACAAGTAACATTACAACAGTCAAATGGTGTTGTTTGTGGATGGGGGGGACACCCGGTGAGGACATGCAATAACTGAACAAGAGTGTCATGAACGGAACAAAGGATAGGACCCAAAAATGCTCGACTCCAAAACAAATGGAGAGTTTAAAAAAAGAGAGGTTTAATATAAGGGCAGTGGTCGGTACACAGGCGAGAGCGATGAGAGTGTCCAAGTCGGTCAGCAGGTCTAGCGGTACTAAATGATCCTTGACGGCGGGGGATAGTCCTTGAAAAAAGGCATTGACTAGCCCCCTATTATTCCACTGACTCTCAGCTGCTAGAATGCGAAACTCAATCGCGTAATCTGACACCCTGCGCTTGCCTTGTTGTAAGGTGACAAGGGAGCGAGCTGCCTCACAATCTGGTGTGGAAAACTGAAAAATTTGCTCACGAATGACATGCGGCGGAATTGCGACTCCATTCATCAGTAGCCCACGCCTCCGCATGACCAGTCAGGTGGGAAATAACCCCCCCTTTCGGTGGGGAAGGCAGCTGCCTGCAGCTCAAAGTGGAGTTCGCACTGAGTGATGAATGGCTTAATGTTCCCAGAATCTCCAGAGAACCTTTCTGGTCGAGAGAGCTGTGGGAAGACAGCAGCGGAGGTGGCAGGTGGCTGCATGGTGACTGCTTCACATGGAAATGTTGGTACCATGGCGGTACCGGGTGTTGTGCCAACTGGTTCCTTCTTTAGAATCATTTCATAAGAACTTCAAACTGTGAGGCCACCTCATCATATTGTCTTGATGTTCTGATAGTCCCTCTAGATGAAGGTGGAGGGCAGCAAGCTGCTCATCCTGCTTCGAGAGTCGTTGACCCTCCGTTTGAAGGGCTTTGCGCACCGGGTCTGAGTCTGCTGGGTCCATGTTATGGCCAGTTCGTTCTGTCATGAACGGAACAGAGGATAGGACCCAAAAATGCACGACTCCAAAACAAATGGACAGTTTCTAAAAAGACAGGTTTAATAGACGCGACCCGAGTGAGGATAAGCGGCTCAGAAAATGGATGGATGGAATCTAATGTCTTTGTTTATATTCCTCTAAAAGGAACAAAAAATGGCATTTTGTGACGATTGTCATTTTGGCACTAGGCTTGTATTTTTGGAGTTTTGTGTGCTGCTGTAGAAGACTTGTCTTCTGGCGTCCCTGTGGAGGAAAGGCTGTCTGGTTATTTATAACGTTGACCAGACCTTGTGTGCTGTCGAACGAGGATATTTAAACTCTAAGATAACGGCTTCACGACGAAGAACAGCTGCATTACATTAGTGATTATAGGCTGCAGCTTATCAATATGGAAAGTGAACGTCACAGTACAGATCCTTTCCAAAAATATTTAATATCATGGAAAAGTTGATTTATTTCAATAATAGGTGATTCATAGGTGATAGATACAGGGCCCACAATTTAAACAATTTCAAGTATTTATTTGTTTATTTTTACATAATTTGGGCTTCCAGCTCATAAAACTCACGAAATCAGGAATTCAAAAAATGTGAATACTGTGAAGAAATCGGCATTTACTTCTCAGTTTATGTGTATAAAAAATGAAATTAGGGTCACATTAAATCAATCAAAATATGGTACTTTCAAACGATATGTTAATCTACTAAAATACTTGCTTGGGAATTCCTTTGCTTTAATCACTGCCTCGATGCGCCATGGCATTTAGGCAATCAGCCTGTGGCATTGCCTCGGAGTTATGGAAGTCGAGATTTCCTTGATGCTTGCTGTCAGTTCTTCTTTGTTTTTGAGTCTGGTGACCCTCTTTTTCTTCTTGATAATACCCCAAAGATTCTCAATGGGGTTTAGATCTGGCAAGTTGGCTGGCCAGTCAAGTACTGTGATAGCATGGTCATCAAACCAGGTGTTGGTGTTTGTGGCGGTATGGGCAGGGGCCAGGTGCTGCTAGAAGATGAAATCTGTATCTCCATACAGATCCTCAGCAGAAGGAATCTTGAACTCCTCTAAAACATTCTGCTAGACTGTTGCGGTAACTCTGGATTTAAAATAGCAGTTTACCAACACCTGCACTGGACATTGCACCCCAAAATCATGACTGGTTGTGGATATTTCACACTGGACCTCAAGCAGCTTGGGTTCTGTTTGTCACCCGTCTTCTTCCGAACCCTTGGACCTTGATTCCTGAATGACAGGCACAGTTGAATACTTTCATCGGAAAAGAGGACCTTGGACCACTGGCCAACAGTGCAGTCCTTCTCCTTGGCCGAGTTGAGACGCTTCCTACGTTGGCTCAGGCTCAGAAGCGGCATGACCTGAGGAATCCAACAGTTGTAGCCCATCTCCTGGATGCGTCTGAATGTGGTGGTTTTTGAAGCTGTGACTCCCGCCTCATTCCACTCACTCTGGATATCTGCTAGATTTTTTAATCTTCTCTGTTTGATAATCCGCTGAAGCCCACAGTCATCTCTTTTGCTGGTGCATCCTCTCTGGCCACATTTTGTCCTTCGACAAGACTTTCCATTGATATCCTTGGCAGGAAATGCTCCCAGTCAGTCAAGCGGAGCGCTCATCAAAGTCACACAGCAACATTTACAGATTTTGGAACTCGGTGCACACATAAGGTGCGCCGCATTATAAGGCACCCTGTCCATTTTGGAGACAATTTAAGACTTTTAAGTGCGCTTTATGGTCGTGAAAATACGGTACTAGACTGCTAAATCACATTCAGAAGCTACGTAGCTAATGTAGTATCGCTAGTAATGTTGCTTCTGAGTACTGCAACATTGGCTTTCCATATAGACAAATGGACAAAATTGTTGGTACCCATCTGTTAATGAAAGAAAAACCCACAGTGGTCACAGAAATACAGTGGTGTGAAAAAGTGTTTCTCCCCTTCCTCATCCATCCATCCATTTTCTGAGCCGCTTCTCCTCACTAGGGTCACGGGCGTGCTGGAGCCTATCCCAGCTGTCATCGGGCGGGAGGCGGGGTACACCCTGAACTGGTTGCCAGCCAATCGCAGGGCACATACAAACAAACAACCATTCGCACTCACAGTCATGCCTACGCGCAATTTAGAGTCTCCAATTAATGCATGTTTTTGGGATGTGGGAGGAAACCGGAGTGCCCGGAGAAAACCCACGCAGGCACGGGGAGAACATGCAAACTCCACACAGGCGGGGCCAGGGATTGAACCCGGGTCCTCAGAACTGTGAGACTGATGCTCTAACCAGTCGGCCACCGTGCCGCCCCTTCCTCATTTATTTATTTTTTATTTTTTTTGCATGTTTGTCAAACTTAAATGTTTCCCACCATCAAACACATTAAAATTTTAGTCAAAGACAACACAAGTAAACACAAAATGCAGTTTTTAAATGTTTTTTATTAGTAAGGGAGAAAAAAAAAAATCCAAACCTACATGGCCATATGTGGAAAACGTGATTGCCCCCTAAACCTTATAACTGGTTGGGCCACCCCTTAGCAGCAACAACTGAATCAGGCGTTTGCGATAACTTGCAATGAGTCTCTTAAAGTGCTGTTTTGGGATCATCAAGATGTCTTCTGGCAAAATTGAAACAAGCCTTAATGTTTTTATTTATTTTTTGCTCAGCAATGGTTTTTTTCTTGGAACTCTGCCATGCAGGCCATTTTTGCCTTGTCGCTTTCTTATGGTGGAGTCATGAACATGGACCTTAAGTGAGGCAAGTGAGGCCTGCAGTTCTTTGGATCTTTTTGTGGGGTCTTTTGTGACCTCTTGGATGAGTTGTCGCTGCGCACTTAGAGTGATTTTGTTTGGCCGCCCACTCCTGGGAAGGTTCACCACTGTTCAATGTTTTCGCCATTTTGGGATAATGGTTCTCACTGTGGTTCGCTGGAGTACCAAAGCTTTTGAAATGGCTTTAGAACCTTTTCCACACTGATAGATCTCAATTACTTTCTTTTTCATTTGTTCTTGAATTTATTTAGATCTCGGCATAATGTCTAGGGTTTGAAGTTCTTTTGGGCTACTTCACTTCACAGGTCCTATTTAAGTGATTTCTTGGTTGAGAACAGGGGTGGCAGTATCAGGCTTGGGTGCGGCTAGAAAAAAATTACCTAAGGTATGATAAACCACAGTTGATATGCTTTAATACGGGGGCAATCGCTTTTTCACACAGGGCCATGATATTTTTTTTTTTTTTCTCCCTTAATAATAAAAAGTCTTTGACTAATATTTAAATTTGTTTGATGATGGAAAACATTTCAGTGTGACCAAATCAGGAAGGGGGCAAACACTTTTTTAAACCACTGTAACTTAATTTTGACAAAGTAATAATAAAAAAAAAATAATGATGAGAATTAATCAATGAAACGCAGACATTGGTTTTGAATTGTAGTTCAACAGAATTGTTTTAAAAAAACAAACCCATGAAACAGGCCTGGACAAAAATGATGATGGTACCCCTAGAAAAGAAAAATAATTTGAATAATTTGAATTGGGGACCAGCACGGTGGCCGACTGGTTAGAGCGTCAGCCTCACAGTTCTGAGGACCCGGGGTCATTCCCCGGCCCCAACTGTGTGGAGTTTGCATGTTCTCCCCGTGCCTGCGTGGGTTTTCTCCGGGCACTCCGGTTTCCTCCCACATCCCAAAAAACATGCATTAATTGGAGACTCTAAATTGCCCGTAGGCATGACTGTGAGTGCGAATGGTTGTCTGTTTGTATGTGCCCTGCGATTGGCTGGCAACCAGTTCAGGGTGTACCCCGCCTCCTGCCCGATGACAGCTGGGATAGGCTCCAGCACGCCCGCGACCCTAGTGAGGATAAGCGGCTCAGAAAATGGATGGATGGATGGATGAATTGGGGACATGTCCAAACAAGGTCTGTCCACTAATTAGCATCAAATGTGTCTTTATTCTTGTAATCAGTCAGTCAGCCAGCCTATTTATTGGGTGACAAGTAATCACTGTGCTGTTTGGTGACCTGGTGTGTACCACACTAAACATGGACCAGAGGAAGCAAAGGAGAGAGTTGTCTCAGGAGATAAAGAGAATTATAGACAAGCACGTTAAAGGTAAAGGGTATAAGACCATCTCCAAGCAGCTTTATGTGACTACAGTTGCACATATTATTCAGAAATTTAAGATCCGCAGCACTGTAGCCAGCCACCCTGGACATGGCCACAGGAGGAGAATTGATAACAAATTTAATAGACAGATAATATGAATGGTAACAAAAGAGTCCAGAACAATCTCCAAAGAAATTAACGCTGATCTCCAAGGTCAAAGTACATCAGTGTCAGATCGCACCAAAAAGTGGACTTCATGTGAGATGACCGAGGAGGACACCACTGTTGAAAATAAATCAGAAAAAAGTGAGACTGGAATTTGCCAAACGGCATGTTTGCAAGCCACAAAGCTTCTGGGAGAATGTCCTCTGGACAGATGAGACAAAACTGAAACTTTTTGACATCAGCTCTATGTTCACAGACGCAAAAATTAAGCATACCAAGAAAGGAACACTGTCACTACTGTGAAACATGGAGCGCTCGGATATGTTCTGGGGCTCCTTTGGCACATTTGGCATGGGCAGTTTAGAGTTTTCAATGAACATAACATGTTTGTTTTTGGGATGCGAGAGGAAACCGGAGTACCCGGAGAAAACCCATGGAAGCACGGGGAGAACATGCAAACTTCATACAGGCGTGGCCAGATTTGAACCCGTATCCTCCTAACTGTGAGGCAGTGGTTCACCGTGCTGCCCGAGTTGCGAATGTTTGTCACAAAATCAAAATGTTTGTTATAAAATTTACAGAATGTTCCTGAGCGTTAAATATAGGGGTTGACATCTGAGGTTGTGACCTCAAGCTGAAGCGAACTTGGGGTTCTACAGCAGGACAATGATCCAAAACACAACTTTTTCGCACAGGGCCAGATAGCTCTAAATAGTTTTATTTCCCCTTAAGAAATAAATTAATGCCCCCCTAAACCTAATAACTGGTTGGGCTGTCGTCAGCAGCAACGACTGAAATCAAGCGTTTTATACAACTGGCAATGAGTCTTTCACATCTCTGTGAAGATATTTTGGCCCACTCTTCTTGCAGAATTGTTTGAATTCACAAAAATGTCGTGTTTTTTAGCATGAAGGGGCTTTTTAATGTCATGCCATTGCATTTCAATCGGATTCAAGTCTGGACTTTGACGAAGCCACTCCAAAACTTTCATTTATCTGCAATTCTGTGCTACATTTACATCAGATGAGACACCCACGTTCCAAAAAGCTCAACTTTGATCTCGTCAGTCCATATAATATTGTCCCAAAAGTCTTGGGAATCATTAAGATGTATTTTTGCAAAAGTAAGACAAGCCTTTATGTTCTTTTTGGTCAGCAGTGGTTTTCACCTTGGAACTCTGCCATGGATGTCATTTTTGCCCAGTCTCTTCCTTATTGCTGTCTCATAAACACTGACCTTAACTGAGGCGAGAGGGGTCCGCAGTTAGTTAGAATTTGCCCTGAGTTGCTTTGTGGCCTCCTGGATGAGTCATTGCTGTTCTCTTGGGTAATCTTTGTAGGCCGGCCACTCCTGGGAAGGTTCACCACTGTTCCATGTTTTCTCTCCGTGAGGAAAATGTCTCTCCCCATGGTTCGTTGGAATCCTAAAGCTTTAGAAATTGCTTTTATAACCCTTTCCAAACTGATACGTCAATTACTTTATTTCTCGACTGTTCTGGAATTTCTTCGGCTCATGTCATTTGTTGCAGCTTTTTTATATATTTTTGTCCGCCTTGATTTTGTCAGGACAGATTCTGTTTAAGTGATTTCTTGATTGAACAGGTCTGGAGGTAATCAGGCTTGGGTGTGATCAGTGAAACTAACCCCAAATTATGATTAGCCAAAATTAATTCATGGATTAACAAGGGGGGTAATTACTGTTTCACACAGGGCCAGGTAACTTTGATTAGTTTTTGTTCCCTTAATAAATTAAATCATTTAAAAACAGCATTTAATGTTCACTTGGGTTATATTTGTCCGATATTTACATTTGTTTGATGATATAAACATTAGTGGGGACACTATGACAAAAAATATAAGAATTTGAGAAGAGGACCAATACGTTTTCACGTCACTGTATCGTTAAAAAAATGTTTAATGCTCTGTTCTTCTCAGTCAAATGTTTAAATCTTTCATGTACCGTCTCATAAATGACTGTCTTTGAGTCTCCGTGAAGTGCATTTTCAACACCAAGAATATATAGAGGTAAAAAGAAATTAGCATTGAGATTTCTTTTTCAGTTGCAGTGTACCCTCTGCCCCAAGCTCTTGGCAAACTCTGGTTCTCTGAGTAATCATATGAAGCTCCACACAGGAGAGAAACCTCACATCTGTCAGCACTGTGGAAAAAGTTTCAGTCAAAAAGGTAACATTAGAAGCCAGTGTTTGATCATGGAGCTTCAACACGTGGATCAACAGAATGTTGCGGATGTAATTAAAGTAATGAAAAAGTGATATAATAAGAAACGTTGTTGCATTGTTGATTCCAAGGAGAAGTGCTGTTTTAATGCCTAGATCAGATTTGAAGATTTTAGCCCTGATTTTGGCCTGATTACCTATTGCGGGCGATTTTCCAGATCGTGCCTGACATATTTTGTTTGGAATGACAAAACTTCTTGTACTGTGACATAATCCACGGCCAACGATTTGGTCCAAAGATAGCTATGCGTCGCCAAAATGAAAAGTCTAGCTTTTTTGATTTTTTTTTTTCATTAAAAAAAAAAAAAAAAAAACATTTTGCAGGGGGATATCTTCCGTGTAGTGTGACATATCAACGACAATTCTCCGACAGTGCACCTTTACGTCGACCAATAGGATTGTATATTGTGACTAGCACATCGCCTCCTGTGCTTGCCGTTGTCAACATACTTGGTCGCCGTTGTCAACATTTATTCAAACGCACAAACCAATGTTTACCGAAGCTTTACAGCATGGGTCGACAGAATTTCGGCACGTTTACGTACAACGATAGTGCTAGCACTAGCTTGCTAGGCTACATAACGTTTTGTCGCCTGCTGGCGAGCCGTATTTTATTAAAAGTATGTGAACATACATCTAGCAATTCTTGCATGGATAGCCCAAAACGTCTTCTCCCGAGCACACGGTGACACCGCGCATTTTCTACTTTTTTTTTTCTTTTTTCTCCAACTATGCGCACCAAGCCAGTGTTTGACAGGTTGTTGTCACCATGGTAATGGTTGTATCCAGTTGAGGTGAAAGGTGACACATTTTCTGGTCATACCTCCCTAACAGTCTTTGATCTGACAAGATAAAGCCCAGTGATTGTAAAGATAGGATACGGTAGTATTGGAATTCTGGTCGTGTAGTGTTGTCACTATCAGACCGAGATACGGCAAGATTTTATGGCAGTATTCTGCAATCGTGAAAGACCAAATTTATCTTGTAGACTGATCCAGGCATTATATATATATATATATATATATTAGAATGCACAGCTTTATGTCGAGCTCAAATTACACGACTTGTCGTTCAGGACGTTCGCTATGTCAGATTACAAGACATGGTGTCAAAAATACGTTCTGTGTCTTGGACCGGGCCAGTATCAACTGTACAAGTATGACAGGGTCTAGACCCTCCCCGATCATCGTGTGCATTCACCAAGAGCATGGTCCGACGCCACAGGTCTTCACAGAGACGGACCAGAAGAAGACTCCGGGCTGCAGGGAAATAGTTTGTGGGCATGCAGGACCGCGGAACACAAGTGCGTGAACCAAGGAGTTAACCGGAGCTTGGCTCCACGGAAACGAGCCCATAGCTTGCGCTGGCTGCATCTGCGCTACTGGCATCAACAGTCGGCAGAAAAAAAGAGAGAGAGCGAGAGCGCAGAAGAGAGAGAGAGCGAGAGCGCAGGTCTCAGGCGTTTGGGTGCTCCGTCACACTTTTGGTCAATGTTTGAGAATAATTGTAGGACCACGTTGGACATGTCACTATTCAGAAAAAAAACCAACATAAATTCTGACACACCAGACTTTCTGTGTCATGGTCGTGAGGTGTCCAAGATGCCAGATTGGCAGTCGTTGATTATGACACACAACATGGGGTAACGACGCCTGATCGGGGACTCATAACTCAAATCATCGGCTACGACAATGAATGTTTGTCTACGACGTATCTGTCGGGTCAAAATCGGGATACATTTGTGTAATCTGAGCACAACATTAGTATTTGTTAAACTTTGGTCTCAATTTTCTAAAGGTAGTGTTTCACTGTTATGTGTTCATATCAAATTATGATCTAATAATTTCAGACCAAAACTGGACAGCTAGCCACATGCATCAAATTGTCAATATATTGTTTCTCTGTTGTAAAAACAATATATGGTAGAGCTGGTTGTACTGTTGTGCAAATATTACTGTATGACTATTAGTGAAATGGGAAAAAAAATACATTTGTGTCTACACAACTTCATAAATGTAGTCTCTGACCTTTTGTTTGCCTATGTCTGTCTCAGGGAACCTTAATAGCCATTTGCGAATTCACAATGGAGAGAGACCATTTCCCTGCCCTGAATGTGACCAGAGGTTCGCTCAGAAAGCTGAGCTTTGCCGTCACAGGCTTTCCCACACCGGGGCCAGTTTCCTCTGTAGTTACTGTGGAAAATCCTTAAGGGATCCGCATACCCTCAAGTCCCACGAAAGATTGCACACTGGCGACCGGCCCCATCGTTGCACCATCTGTGGAAAAGGTGAGCACATAATGTAGAATTTCCAAAGTGGGGAAAGATAAATTAAACAAGTCAGAACGGAACAGCAAACTTGATCAATGTTAAGCCAATCAGGGGCAATCAAGGCCTGGCCTTCAACTAACCTTGTTTATCTCACTAAGTGGGCTGCAGATGTTCATTGCTGCACATCTGATTGGAAAGATAACTACTGATTAGCATGCTGGCTGCATGAACATTTATGCTGTCTAAGCAAACAACAAATGCTTTTCACTAGAGGTTTGTGCTGCTATTTTAGGCTTCACACATTTACATAAAAATGCAAGGCCTCCTGAAAATATTATCAGGTGATCACATACTGTAGTTATCTATCCAAGAAAAAGTTGTCAATATTATATATCACTTAGATTTAACAAATTCCAGTGGACAGACAAATGTCCAAACAAACACTGATTGTTTCTCACTGCAAAAACTTGCATTAATTGGAGACTCTAAATTGCCCGTAGGTGTGAATGTGAGTGTGAATGGTTGTTTGTTTGTATGTGCCCTGCGATTGGCTGGCAACCAGTTCAGGGTGTACCCCGCCTCCTGCCTGATGACAGCTGGGATAGGCTCCAGCACGCCCGCGACCCCAGTGAGGAGAAGCGGCTCAGAAAATGGATGGATGGATGGATGGATGGATTTGGAGAGCCTTGGAGTAATACACTTGGCAAGCTCAGATTGGAGGAACGATCTTTGTGAACATGGTAAATTACCCTATTTGAAGCTCATAGGTTATTTATGTTATGGCTGTATGTAATGTATTGTAGTCATGTTATGTTTACATTATAGTGGAAGGAAAAAGTATGTGAACTGGATTTGTTTTTAAATTTCTGCATAAATTGGTCACAAAATGACTGATCTTCATCTAAATCACAAGAATAAAGAAACTAATACCCCACAAACAATTATTTTTTCATATTTTTATTGCGCATACCATGTAAAAATTCACAGGACAGTGAGGAAAACGTGAACCCTTGGATGTAATAACTGGTTGACCCTCCTTTTGGCAGCAATATCCTCAACCAAATGTTTTCTGTAGTTGCAGATAAAACGTACAGGATGGATGTCGGACTAGTGATGATTTATTTAGTGTTTTATTTATTAAAATAGTGTTTTCAGATTTTTTTCTATATTGCACTATATTTTTAACCACACACTGATTAAAAAAACAAACAGATATAACTTAATTTTGGAGCTGGAACAGATTAATTCCATTTCCATTCATTCCAATGGGAAACATTACCTCGGGTTAAGAATGTTTCAGGTTACAAACGGGGTCACGGAATCATTTAAATCCGTTACCCGAAGTTCCACTGTATTCCGAGGGTATGCTTTACAAATTGAGATTTGGATGTATGTTTAACAAGGTTACTTAAATGTTTTAGCTGCAATGTGCAAAAAAAAAAAAAAACACTGGTTTAGAGGTTTACATACATCTTACATTATTTTCAATAAAAATATGAAAACATACTTGCTTGTGTGGTATTTGTTTGAGCAGACTGTTTATTCTTATGATTTAGATTATTAGACCACATTTTATAACCAATTTATGCATACATTTAATAAATTTGTAAGTGTTCACGTACTTTTTACTCCTACTGTACCTCCTAAAAATAATTTAACTTAACTTTTATTGTGTGTGTGTGTGTGGGGGGGGGGGGGGGGGGTGGTTACTAGGTTACACGATGGCCACAAAGCTGAGGAGACACATCAAATCTTCACACGTGACAGAGAAGCCCTACAGGTGCCACTGCGGTGCTTCCTACACTCTGAGACAAAGTCTATTGAGGCATCAAGTGCAGCACCAATCACAGGAGGAAACAGAGGAGGAGCTCAAGGAAGCATTGAGGCAGAAGGCTAAACCAGCTATGCAAGAATATGCAGCAGTAAACTCTCATCACCCAAAGCCAGTCAAAGGTAGACCCAAGAAAGGAGCTGAGGATGGCAGAGTACAAAGAAGAAGACGAGGAAAGGGAGAAGAAAAGGGGTCAGGAAAACTTGTAAGGAGATCTGAGACTGCAATTGCGGCTGGAGGAGATAGAAAAGCTTCAAGTGACACCCAGCACGCTGTTGTATTTGTTCACACTGACAATACAGCTACACCAAGGTACGGCCCTCTGCTGCTCACCTCATTGAACTTGCATTCAGGAACAGGACAGGAGCTGTTCGAGGTGGTGATCTCAGAAGGTGCGGAGCAGTGCTTTGTTGTCCAGGGGCAGCAGACAGTAGGAGATCTGATGATCGTACAAGAGGAGGAGCTCTGTTCCGTGGCCCAGACAGTTGAGATAAACACTTTGTAGCTTTAAATAACTTACATTATGTGTTGAACAAACAACATTAGACAGAAATTGCCTTTTGATTTAATATATTAGTGCTACATTTGATGCCCACCGAAAGTGTAATATTCCCCCCCCCCCCTCAAACAATACAGTATTTCAACAACTGCAAAGTTTGGAATACATGACGAGCACTTTTCTTAAAAATATTAATATCTGTCGTATGCCTGTAATTTGTTGTATTTGCGCCACTGAAAAGCAGAGGAGGCAAAAGTACTCACACTGTACTGAAGTAGAAGTAGATATGTTTGTGTAAATTAAGACTGGTTAGAGTAGAAGTACAGCATTCTGATACCTAAGTACAATTGATAAAGTACAGAAACTAAAATGTACAAAAAATACAAACGTAAAAAATATGTTTTACTGTCAATTATATGCAATACTCCTTTTAATAACTTGGCACAATAAAAATAAAACTTATCTGTGCAGAAAATAGTTTCCTTTTTTATTAACTTCAATTGTGCTCATATTTTAAAATAAAAATGTCACGTTTTTTTGTTTTTTTTTTAAACCAGGATTTAACTAGCGATGGTTTGACTTATGCTATCAAAGCAGCGTGTTCCCATTGCTTTGCTACCACTATGAACTGACTAAAAAAAAAAAAAGCTAAATTAGCGAATGATGTTTTTATTCCGATGAGTGAGAATTTTATTAACACTGTTTTTTTCGGCCAGCACAACGCATTTGCCACAAATCGTCCTTGTAGCCAACTACATCAAACAGTTCTCTGAAGGGAGAACATGCAAACTCCACACACACTCATCACAGTACAGAATTTGCTCTTATCAAAGTGCGAACTGATATAAGGTTGAATACTGACTCAGGAATGTTGTCAATTCTGGTCTCAGTGCGGCTTTTGATACTACACTTTTTGATACTGCTAAACAGGTTGGAAACGTGGGTATGACTAAATGGAACAGTCCTTAAATGCTTTAGGGCCTTCCCCTGAGGAAAGGAGTTATTTTATAACCATTGGA
This sequence comes from Phycodurus eques, assembly GCF_024500275.1. Classification (NCBI taxonomy): domain Eukaryota; kingdom Metazoa; phylum Chordata; class Actinopteri; order Syngnathiformes; family Syngnathidae; genus Phycodurus; species Phycodurus eques. Next base: position 4,839,060 of record NC_084526.1, read on the forward strand.
AGTGTTTGATCTCATCGAATGGCGCTTCGGGCGGCCTCAGGACCTCTCTGGGTTCTGGGGGCCGATGGGGTCCCCTAGTTGGGTCCCCTGCAGGACAGGTTCGGTGACTCGGCCCCCAACCCCCCGTTGTCGGTGGGAGGGGCTCACCGTTCCTCGGTGTGCCGGTTTAGCAACTCCGTACACCTGTTGACGAACATGCATGTGATATGGTGTTGATTCTCTAATAGGTTCGATAGACACAATATAGGACTTTAATTACTTGTGCTGGGATCACTAACAACAACACGGGTTATACTAACATATCAACTCGCAGGTTCTTACAGGTGTTTAGACACTAAAAAAATAATCCCACCGCACCACTCGTCAGTAGCACTGCCTTGCTCATTTTCCCTCATTCTGTCCTGCCCTTTTCTGTCCTCTCATCTTGTTCTCTTGGTCAGTTATTGCATGTCCTCACCAGGTGCGATCTTCTACAAGGGGAGGAGATGGAAATTGTCAGATGCCCCCTAAAGCCGGTCGTCAATAGGTGGGGTTGGGGGAGGGGTTGGATGATCCTCTCTGGGTGGATGCCTGAGGCCACCGTCCGGACGCCCTTTTGAACGCCACGTGCAGTTGGGGTAGTAGTCTCGCCACGCTGCACTATTTGCATATCTGTTGTTGACAAATACTGGCCATTCATGCCAGAGTAGCATCTGCCGCACTGACTGAGGACTATCTGCAACATTTGCACAATCAACATTGTCCCAGATTATCGCGCGACTAGTCACTTTAAACTGCATACACCCCTTGAAGTCTCAGCGCCCTTTGCACAATGGTCATTGCACCGGACTATTGCAATATTAGTCATTCGAACTGCTCTAAGTGCGAGAGGACTCTGCATCTTTTTGTACAATTCTCAAAAAAATAAATAAAATAAAATAAAAAATTGTACCGACATTACCAGATAACTAGCAACCCTTTATTGCTCAGTGACTGTTTTTCTCAATGTCTTTATGTCTCAAAAGTGTTCTCTGTCAATTGGCTGTCTGTTGTCGTACTAGAGCGGCTCCAACTACCGGAGACAAATTCATTGTGTGTTTTTTTTTTTTTGGACATACTTGGCAAATAAAGATGATTCTGATTATTCTGATTCTATGTTGCCATATGAATGAAGATTACATTCATATGGCAACACATATAGATGCTGAAATCAGGGCCAGTACGGTGGCCGACTGGTTAGAGCATCAGCCTCACAGTTCTGAGGACCCGGGTTCAATCCCCGGCCCCGCCTGTGTGGAGTTTGTATGTTCTCCCCGTGCCTGCGTGGGTTTTCTCCGGGCACTGCGGTTTCCTCCCACATCCCAATAACATGTATTAAATGGAGACTAAATTGCCCGTAGGCATGACTGTGAGTGCGAATGGTTGTTTGTTTCTATGTGCCCTGCGATTGGCTGGCAACCAGTTCAGGGTGTACCTCCTGCCCGATGACAGCTGGCATAGGCTCCAGCACGCCCGCGACCCTAGTGAGGAGAAGACCATCCCAGGACTCCAACTAAAGCATCCATCCATCTATCCATCCATCTTATCCAAAGTCGGGTCGCAGGGGCAGTAGCTTTAGCAGGGACGCCCAGATTTCCCTTTCCCCAGCCACTTCATCCAGGTCTTATGGGGGGGATCTCGAAGCATCCCCAGGCCAGCCAGGAGTCGTAGTATCTCCAGCGTGTCCGGTGGGAGGAACACATCACCAGGGAGGCAGGCGTCCAGGAGGCATCCTAATCGGATGCCCGAGCCACCTCATCTGGCGCCTCTCTATGTGGAGGAGCAGCGTCTCAACTCTGAGCCCCTCCCAGATGACCGAGCTTCTCACCCTATCTCTCCCTGCAGAGGAAACGGTAAATTGAGAGCTTCGCCTTTCGGCTTAGCTCCTTCTTCACCACAACGGACCGATACAAAGTCTGCATCACTGCAGACGCACTGATCCGCCTGGCCAACGCCAGTTACATTCCTGCCTCAGTCCTCCACTTGGGGCAGGATCACATCCCCGACCTGGAGAGGGCACTCCACCATTTTCTGACTGAGGACCATGGTCTCGGATTTGGAGGTGCTGATTTTCATCACAGCCACTTCACTCTGCTGCGAACCACTTCAGTAAGAGCTGGAGATCACGGCGTGATGAAGCCAACAGAACCGCATCATCTGCAAAAAGCAGAGATGCAACACTGAGGCCACCAAACCCGACCCACTCTATGCCTCGGCTCCGCCTAGAAATTCTGTCCGTAAACGTTATGAACAGAATCGGTAAAAAAGGGCAGCCTTAGCGGAGTCCAACCCTCACCGGAAACGAGTCTGACTTACTGCCGGCAATGCGGACCAAACTCTGACACTGGTCATACAGGGATCGAACAGCGGGTTCGGTACCCCATATTCCCGAGGCACCCCCCACGCAGGACTCCCCAAGGGATATGGTCGAACGCCTTCTCCAAGTCCACAAAACACGTAGACTGTTGGGGCGAACTCCCATGAACCCTCAAGGACCCTGCCGTGGGTCCACTGTTCCACGGCCAGGACGAAAACCACACTGCTCCTCCTGAATCTGAGATTCGGCTTCCCGACGGACCCTCCTCTCCAGCACCCCTGAATTGACCATACCAGGGAGGCTGAGGAGTGTGACAAGATATAAACTTATAAACTTTATTGTGTTTAACAAATAATCATTAACTTTGCAACACGTTCCAAAAAAGGTCTGTATGTCCGTTTAAAGATCGGATCTGACGTTTCAGCATTAGCCTAGCAACAAGGATGTTTTGTATTACGGCCTCTAGTTGGTACATGCGTGTAATAACGTACATTTGGATTAAATCCGCTGCTGCAGAGAAACGCAAAGTGTTGATACCAGACAGACGTACTTGTTTTGCACGTCAGCAGCTAATCAGTGCCATTGATTTGTTGTCCTTGTCTGACTTTTCTCATGGAGATTTCACTGCTCTCGCTCAATAAAAGCATCTCGGCATTAAATAAAAAAAATTGCATCAATTCCAACTGGGGACTGATCTTTACTTATTTTTCTGGTATTTGAATCCCATCTGAAAATCGATCTTTTTCACCTACTCAATGCTTTATGGCTCGAGCTCAAAACAAACTTCCAATCGGTTTTGTGCTGGAGGGTCACATATTGGTATTCATCGCAAATAAGACAAAATGCCACTCACTCTTTCTCTGTTATTGCATGCATTGTTGCATTGTACACAGCGCATTTGCGACCTGGGCCTTCAGTGGGGTCTTTAGTTGTTGCGGCTTAAGTGAAACGAATAAACCCTTTTCCGGGTTGAAACAAGCTAGCCACACTGTCCTCACAATGTCAAATTTTTCTAGAAAAATCTGCTTTGAAAATTAATTTTGAATCATGTCCGTTAGTATGTCTTTAAAGCACCTGTGCACATCTCCATCCGTCGAGTGAGTGAGTTTGCGGCAGAGCGACACGCTGCGTTGTTCTCATCAGCCAATCAGAGGATGGGAAAATGCAGCCGTGACTCAACGCCATAACGAAGGCGGATAGTGAGGTGAAAATAGCGAATCTGAAAGGTGATTATAGGTCATAATAATTCAAGTAAATCCTTTTCAAGAACAATTCTAAAGAACATTGGCATTGTAATGTAGAACAATACATATCTTAGAGAAATAAATAAAATAAAAATGTCACAAAAAGTGGATACATTAATTACTGTATGTACTTCCTGCCATCTCATAGAAGAGCATTTATCTGTTCTGTCTGTCACTATGCTTCACTGGCTTAAATGGATGAACAAAGATACATTATTTCTTGTAAATAACTAATTTTTTGAGCAATTAAATAAAATGTTATAATTTCCCATGGCACACCCTGTCATGGTCTGTGTTTTGGTTTGGGTTGTTTAGTTTTGTTCCATGTTTTCCTGTGGTCCATGTTTGTCGTGTGCTCATTAGGTTGTTGTGTCCACCTGTTCTTGTCTACTTTGTGTCGACCAATCAGCTCTCTCCAGCCACTCGTGTCTTGTCCAGGTGTTCCTCGTTGTCTCGTCAATTTGTTTGTATTTAGTTCCCTGGTTTCTTTCAGTTCTTGTCGGTTTATTGTCGTTGTCACATGTCTTTGCCATGTCATAGTCGTCAGTTGTCTTTATCATTGTGGTATGTCATTGTCAGGTGTCATTTCCCATATCTGTTCCACGTCTTACTCACAGGTCATAGTTTGTTTCCAGTTTTAGATATTCAAGTGTTTCTTTGTTACTTTGGTTTGATTATCTGTTGTGGGACTTCGTTCAGTTTTGCTTTAGCCAATATCCTTGTTTTCCCCTTTTTGAAGATTAAATATTATTATTTTGAGACCCCCGCACTCCTGCCTTGCCTCCCTGCTTCCCTGCAATTGGGTCCACCATGTTCTTGCCTTGCGTTACTCGCCTTCGCCCTAACCACGTACGTGACACACTTGAAGTGCGCTCACGGCACACTAATGTGCACAATGGTTGAGAATCACTGGTATAGCGTTATTAACCCGCTTAAGAGGCCCAAAAATATTTTTCTTAAAAGCCTGCCAAATTTGAATGAATAAAAAATGTATGTACGTGGAAGCATTTGGGCTTTGTCACTGTTATTAAATCAGATGCCATGCATTTTAATTTCAATTTTATTTATGATTTACTTGGAGCCCTGGGATGGTCTAGTGTCCACCAGAGCTAGACTGGTTCTGGGATAACTAAGTCCAGTGTCCCCCAGAACTGGAGGGAAATATAAAATTGTTTTTAAAAAATCCTTTAGTTATCCCACTCGACCATCCCAGGACTCCACTTAAATACAAATCTGATGTTGCATTTAAAATAAAAGTTCTCTGATATCTGCATTTTTGACTGCCATTTACCCGGATTTCAAAAAAATATGTAAAGAAAAAAAAATTCTTTGGTTATCCCAGAACAACTCCAGTCTGAAATCTGCAGGATTAGTTAAACTAAGTGCAGGAGGCTCCAGTCACTTGACAACAAGTCTTTTGGCTGATATAATAAATAATAAATTTTCAAAAAAGAGGCTTGAAAGTGTATATTGCCACTACTAGTTAGAGTTTACTACTACATGTAGGGTGAAATTGGTTAGAGCATCTGCTCATACCCCCCACCACTGCTTTTACATGGCAACACATAGAAGCTGAACTCTGACTGGACAAAAAAATAAATAAATCTACATATACCGAACTGTACATGCCTGGAAGTTGGGCAGGCAAGACACTGTGAAATGAAGACAAAATACTGTTGGAAATAATATATATATTATTCTAAATAATATTATTATTAGGGTTGGGACTTAAATGCATTAATCACAATTAATTCATTACATATTAGTTAAAACATTTACGCATTTTGTATTCCAAACATCGTGGAACCTTTTGTCAGTGCATGATTTCCTGGTACACCGATTACACCAAAGTTCCAGGGTCCAGCTCCGACTCGTCACATTTTATGTGGCTTACGAAAGCAAATCATGTGCGTCAACTTCATGTTGCTACAATATACAAATTGCAAATCGTCTTCACTTTTAAACTGCCTTCTGACTTCACAAATAGATATCCATTCATTTGTTGTGTATATGTAATAATATGAGGGGACCCGGGGACTTTAACAAAGCTAAACTCAACCACGAACTCCCTAAATACAAGCAGCACATCGACTGTCCTACCAGGGAAAATAATACTTTAGACCACTGCTACACTACTGTAAAAAACGCATACCGTGCTATACCTCGTGCAGCCCTGGGCTCGTCTGATCACTGCTTAATTCGCTTAATTCACTTAATACCGACGTACAAGCAAGAACTTAAATGTGCGAAGCCTACAGTGAAAACAGTCAAAAAGTGGACCAATGAAGCAAAGATGGAACTTCAAAGCTGTTTAGACTGCACAGACTGGAGTGTCTTTGAAAATTCAGCTGGCAGCCTGGATGAATATACGGACACTGTCACATCCTATATCAGTTTCTGTGAAGAGGTTTGTGTACCAACAAAATCATTTCGGACATTCAACAACCACAAGCCGTGGTTCACTGCTAAACTTAAGCAGCTTCGCCAAGCTAAGGAAGATGCATATCAGAGCGGGGACAAGTCTGTTTATAATCGACCTAGAAACCAGTTGACGAAAGAAATTAACATTGCAAAGAGGATCTATGCAGCAAAGTTGGAAAAACAGTTTAGCGCGAACGACTCGAAATCAGTCTGGCGTGCATTCCAATCGCTGACTAATTACAAGCGACGATCCCCCCAAGCTGAGAACAATAGCACACTAGCCAACGACTTGAATACCTTCTATTGCAGATTTGAAAAGGACAGTTTCACTCCACACACCCACCCGGCCGCACCCGCGACCACAACCACACCTCTGACTTCTGCGTTAACCATCCATGAACAGGATGTGAGACGCATCTTCAAACAACAGAAGATTAACAAAGCAACAGGACCGGACCATGTGTCCCCATCCTGCCTCAAAGTCTGCGCGGACCAGCTCGCTCCAGTCTTCACTCAGATCTTTAACAGATCTTTGTAAATGTGCGAAGTTCCATCCTGCTTCAAACGCTCCACCATCATTCCAGTCCCCAAGAAACCTGCAATCTCTAGTCTGAATGACTACAGGCCTGTCGCTTTGACATCTGTGGTCATGAAGTCCTTTGAACGTCTCGTGCTGGACCACCTCAAGAGTGTCACAGGTCCCCTGCTGGACCCCCTGCAGTTTGCCTACCAAGCGAACAGGTCTGCGGATGATGCAGTCAACATGGGACTGCACTTCATCCTAGAACACCTCGACAGTGCAGGGACCTACGCGAGGATCCTGTTTGTGGACTTCAGCTCAGCGTTCAACACCATCATCCCTGAACTCCTTTCAACCAAGCTTCTCCAGCTCAGCGTCTCACCTGCCATCTGCCAGTGGTTTTACAGCTTTCTGACGGGCAGGACACAGCAGGTCAGGCTGGGGGAGGCCACCTCATCCACACGCAGCATCAGCACTGGGGCGCCCCAAGGTTGTGTCCTCTCTCCGCTGCTCTTCTCTCTCTACACAAACGACTGCACCTCAGCGAACCCGACTGTCAAGCTCCTGAAGTTTGCAGATGACACCACTGTCATCGGCCTCATCAAGGACGGTGACGAGTCTGCATATCGACAGGAAGCGGAGCGGCTGGAGCTGTGGTGCGGGCGACACAACCTGGAGCTGAACACGCTCAAGACGGTAGAGATGATCGTGGACTTCAGGAGGCATCCTTCGCCACAGCTGCCCCTCACATTGTCCAGCTGCCTTGTGTCAACCGTCGAGACCTTCAAGTTCCTGGGAATTACAATCTCTCAGGACCTGAAGTGGGCGAACAACATCAACTCCGTCCTCAAAAAGGCCCAGCAGAGGATGTACTCCCTGCGGCTTCTGAGAAAGCACGGCCTGCCACCGGAGCTGCTGAGACAGTTCTACACAGCGGTCATCGAATCGGTCCTGTGTTCTTCCATCACAGTCTGGTTTGGTGCTGCTACAAAAAAGGACAAACTCCGAATGCAACGGACAATCAAAACTGCTGAAAGGATTGTCGGTACCCCCCTACCCACCATTGAGGACTTGCACGCTGCCAGAACTAAGACAAGGGCGTGCAAAATCCTCTCGGACCGTCTGCACCCCGGTCACCAGCTCTTCCAGCTCCTTCCCTCAGGTAGGGGCTACCGATCAACGCAAACTAGAACTAGTAGACATTCCAACAGCTTCTTCCCTCTTGCGATCAACTTCTTAAACACCTAACCTATAATTCCATTACAACAAGCTGGCAATTTTTTGACTTGAGTTCGTTGTCACATTTCTGTGGGGCCAATTATGTATTACTCGTGCACTCACTGTAGTTGTCTCGCCATGCTGCACTATTTGCATATACTGGCCACTCATGCCAGAGTAGCATCTGCTCCATTTGCACACTGATTGAGGAGTATCTGTAACATTTGCACAACCGACATTGTCCCAGATGATCGCACTACTCGTCACTTTAAACCGCATACACTCCTTGAAGTCTCAGCGCCCTTTGCACAATGGTCATTGCACCGGACTATTGCAATATTAGTCATTCGAACTGCTCTAAGTGCTAGAGGACTCTGCATCTTTTTGCACAATTGTTTTTTGTCAATGTCTTTATGTCCCCAAAGTGTTCTGTAAATTGACTGTCTGTTGTACTAGAGCGGCTCCAACTACCGGAGACAAATTCCTTGTGTGTTTTGGACATACTTGGCAAATAAAGATGATTCTGATTCTGATTCTGATATGAGGTGATAACTCCGATGTGGCCCACGACAAAAATGAGTTTGACACCCCTGGACTACACTGATATAAATGTCAGAGCTCGGCTACCAAATTAGAGGAATTGGATGAAAAATAGTTGCTCAGACTGATGGGAGGCAAATTTCATTAAAAAAAAACAAAAAAAACCTGATGGAAGCCTTGATAAGCGTAAGGAGTTTTCATACAACCGAGCCACTTCAATCCTCCGACATGTGATTCAACTTTTCAACTGCCGTACAAAAAAACAACTGTCAACTTTTAACTTTAACTTAGCTTTTAACTTTAGGTGTGTTTAATTTTGGCCAGCGATGTTTTCTATTAGTTTTTCAGTTTTGTATTGAAATACAATTAAATGCATTTTTCCAGTGGTAGCAATATTCATGTACAAATATTGTTATACGATTAAAATGTGATTGGGATTAATTAATTGCAAAACCTTGAAGATTCATTTTTGCAATTGAGTCACACCTCGGGCGCACGGTGACAATTGAGTCACACCTCGGGCGGCACTGTGGAAGACTGGTTAGCAAGTCTGCCTCACAGTTCTTAGGACCGGGGTTCAAATCCCTGTGTGGAGTTTGCATGTGGTTTTCTCCGGGCAGTCCGGTTTCCTCCCACATCGCAAAAACATGCATGGTAGGTTAACTGAAGACTCTAAATTGCCCATAGGTGTGAATGTGAGTGTGAATGGTTGTTTTGTTGATATGTTCCCTGCGATTGGCTGGCGACCAGTTCAGGGTGCACCCCGTTTCTCGCCCAGAGTCAGCTGGGATAGACTCCAGCACGCCCGCGACTCTAGTGAGGATAAGCAGTATGGAAGATGAATGAATGAATGAGTCCCACCCCTAACAAACATATAATAATAAACATATTAATAATAATTCATAATGTAGTTAAGTTGTAATTAAAGGTGAGTGCTTTTGATAGTGTTTCGGCCAGCCGAGAAGGCTCTGAAGGCCCTCACTTCACACAACTCGTTCTAACCCACCCCTTGCTCCATGAGTTGAACACGACTACAGTAGTCAAGTGTTCCTCTTACCGAGTTACAAATTCTAGCTCAAAGCTCTAACACACAGTGAATAAAAAACACCATTGACAAGCTAAGGAAAATTAGCATCGTACTCGTGGCACTTATAGCTATCGAAATAATGAATATTGGTACACAAAAATTGTATAAACATATACAAACGGGCAATATAACAGTACCCTCAGGCATATATTTTTCAAACTCTCAAAAATGAGTTATAGTAACAATATTTGATTGTGACATACTTTTTTTGTAACTGCGCATCTCATTGCACGCACGACACTGCCTCTTAAGAAGTCAAGACGTGCACAGCGCAGTTACTTAATGTAACCCATTCTCTGAGTAATCTCACTTGATCAAACCTTTTCTAACATTTCATACTACAAAATAAGTAAATTATGTATGATTATTGCTGATATCGGATCGGACGGCCAAAACTCCAGGGTGCGATATCCGTATTGGATCGGAAGTCAAAAAGTTCAATCATGACATTCCCATTTACATGTATTGTTCTTTGCTGTGTTTGTGTTTTTGTTTGTTTACTGTGTTCAGCATTTTGGTCAACAGTGTTCTTAAAGCGCTCTATAAATAAAGATGGATTATATTGGAGTGGAGAAAAGAGAAATGCAAATCAAAATGCTGTCGGTGGTCAAACAGCGGATGTGGTAGTTGTCACATTTTAGTGTTGTCACACAAGAGAGGAGAGCCATTTCCATAATTCCACTCAAAAAGTTAAACTTTCATAGATTATAGATTCAGGGCCCACAATTTAAACAATTTCAAGTATTTATTTATTTATTTTTACATAATTTAATCTTCCAGCTCATAAAACCCACAAAATCAAGAATTCAAAAAAATTTGAATACGGTGAAGAAATCACCATTTACTTCTCGGTTTTTGTAGGAAAAAAAAGAAAGAAATTAGCGTCACGTTAAATCAATCAAAATACGGTACTTTCAAAACGATATGTTAATCTTCAGTACTTGGTTGGGAATCCCGTGGCATTGAGGCAATCACCCTGTGGCATTGCCTGGGAGTTATGGAATCCCAGATTTCCTTGATTCTTGCTTTAAATTCTTCTTTGTTTTTGGGTCTGGTGCACCTCATTTTCCACTCCATAGATTCTCAATGGGGTTTAGATCCGGCTGGCCAGTCAAACACTGTGATGGCATGGGCATCAAACCAGGTTTTGGTTCTTCTGGCAGTATGGGCAGGGGCCAGGTCCTGCTGGAAGATGAAATCTGCATCTCCATACAGATCCTCAGGTGAAGGAATCATGAAGTCCTCTAAAACATTCTGGTAGACTGTTGCGGTGCCCATGGATTTAAGAAAGCAGTTTACCAACACCTGCACTGGACATTGCACCCCAAATCATGACTGACTGTGGCTATTTCACACCGGACCTCAAGCAGCTTGGGTTCAGTTCTTCACCCGTCTTCCTCCAAACCCTTGGACCTTAATTCCCGAATGAATCGGAAAAGAGGACCTTGGACCACTCACTGGCCAACAGTCCAGTCCTTGTTCTTGGCCCAGTTGAGACGTTTCCTACATTGGCTAAGGCTCAGAAGTGGCTTGAACCGAGAAATCAGACAGTTGTAGCCCATCTTCCGGATGCGTCTGAATGTGGTGGTTTTTTGAAGCTGTGCGTGTACTACACACCAGTTTAACATTAGACCCCTTGGCGGCATAGTGGTGGTTCCTGTTCATGCTGATTTTCAGAGTGCTCGCTGGACCAATGCTCCAAAGCACTCCCAGGAAGACAAAACTGACAAACCCAATGACATCAGTAACTTGTTCACATTATTACAAGTATAAAAGTGAACAATCGGCAATGTTTGCAATGCCACATTAAAACACACCATACTATTTAGCTCGTGGAAGGGTGATACGCACACATAAATGCAACACAATTCTATTTCACTAAATTAAGGATACCTTACCTGCTCAACTTTTCCAAAGAAAAGACGACACACTCCAACAGGAGCAACACACTGTCTTCTTCATTGGCGTTTGTACATGTTCAAAGTGAAACACACAGTACAGTACAGTAGTACCCTAATCAAAGAGATCAAATGATGATGCCGTGATAGCTGTATGACACAAAATCAAGTCTTTAAACGGGAAGAAGAGTGTGTCTTTGATCTTATTGATGATGTCATTCACATTTACTGTTGACAATTGACAAAAGCAGCAGAAGAGGAAAAATAGCGCCAAGTTACAAAAACATCAGGCAATCAGAAGTAGTGTTGTGCGATTTGCAAACGCAAATATGGTTTCACGGACAAAGACAACAAAGAAAAGTATATTCATAATTTCCAAAATGAAACTGTTTTAATTTTTACCATAGCAAAACCATGGCGATACAATCACAGTAGTTGGTGTTTTGCCCCTGACGAGTTCCATCAATATGTGGAAAAACAGAAGGTGACTTTTTTTTAACTTATCACTTTCATTCAACCCCAGCTCTAGGTACAGTTTCGGGTAAGCTCCTTGAGTCTCTTGTTGGATTTCTCATGGATTCCCCATCTAGTGTTGTGTCTGGCACCTTCGTTTCTTCCACAAACAAATGACAGGGTTGACAACAGGGGTTTGCAGACACCTTTGTAGGAGCAGGTGCTCAAAGTTAAAAGTGGGGCACATGGAACAAGCGTTTGAAACGCCCATGTACTTTGTATAAAGCAGCGTTCGCAAAACGTCATTGTGACGTCATTTTTACACATGCGCGTTACATTGAGTGGAAAGAAAAATCCCCAAAACATGGGTGATAGGTTAATTGACAACTCTAAATTGCCCGTAGGTGTGAATGTGAATGGTTGTTTGTTTGTATGTGCCCTGCGATTGGCTGGCAACCAGTTCAGGGTGTACCCCGCCTCCTGCCCGATGACAGCTGGGATAGGCTCCAGCACGCCCGTGACCCTGGTGATAGTTAGTCTGGACCAATTTTTCCTGTTAACACTTTGGTGTTGTTGCATGTTTATATTAGTATTGGAGACTAAAAATTTAAACTTATCAAAATCTTAAGTGTGCTGTAGAACAGTCAATGATTTGCATGAACTTAAATGATTTTCGCAAATGGCTGCAATACAACAAAGAATGAAAAATTTAAGGAGGTCTGAATACTTTCCGTACCCACTGTATGTGGCCTGTGATTGGCTGGTAATCAGTTCAGGGTGTACCCCGCCTCTCGCCCGAAGATAGCTGGGATAGGCTCCATCATGCCCGCGACCATAGTGAGGATAAGCAGTACAGAAAATGGATGGATGGATGGATAACTTTATTGTCACTGTCACAGACACAATAATTATCAGTCAGGCATCTCATAATTTGCGGCGTTGAGGGAAAACAGAAGAGCGCAACTATTCCAAAGACAGAACATGCAGGTAAAGGTCAGAGGACAAAGATTTTAACAAATTTCTTGATAACGCTATAACCCCTTTACAAACCACACCTGCCATTTCGAAGAGATTATATGGCAGATATACAGCAGTTAAATTGATAAATATGATGCAGAATGCGCCTTCTGCTTTTTGCATCCCGCACCTTTTGTTCGTCGTCTCTTTCTGGCGCTGTGACATCACACAAGCCAAACAGCCTGTTCATTCGGCATTGTGTGCTATTGTTCCATGCTGTTGTTCCTGTCCTTGTATATTTGTTGTCATATGATTTAACGATGTCACGATGGTTTATTGTGTGGCATTTGGTTGTACAAATGGCTCAGGCAGCGGCAAGAGTTTTTTTGGGGGGGGCTTTCCAAGTGAAGAAGGAATACGTGACCAGTGGATAGTGAAAGTCACTCGACAGGGGAAGAAACGTGGTCAGTTATGGGGGCCTAGCAAGCATTCCAAACTCTATGCCGATCACTTCGAACCGCCGTCTTTTGAGAAAGCATTGGATACACAGGTGTAGTTAGGCAGAGGCTGAAACCAGCTGCGGTGCCAACTATTTTTCCTAGGCCATCGGGACCTCCACCGCCAGCAAAAAAACTAATTCTCGCAACCACCACGATGCAGCAGCGCAGCGGCACAGACAAGATGTCCGCATTTCCTTGTATATACCTACGACTCTATTATGGTTACTATGCAGTGGGGAGTAGGAAAAAAAGTTTGGAGTTTGCTAAAAAAAAACACCTGAAGCACTTCAAGATGGTGAGAAATAAGATTCTCTGGTCTGATGAGACCAAGGTAGATTTTGGGCCTTAATTCTAAGCGGTACGTGTGGAGAAAACCAGGCACTCCTCATCACCTGTCCAATACAGTCCTAACAGTGAAGCACGGTGGTGGCAGCACCATGCTGTGGGGGGGTTTTTCAGCTGCAGGGACAGGGAGACTGGTTGCAATCGAAAGAAAGATGAATGTGGCCAAGTACAGGGATATCCTGGACGAAAACCTTCTCCAGAGTGCTCAGGACCTCAGACTGGGCCGTATGGTCACCTTCCAACAAGACCATGATCCTAAGCACACAGCTAAAATAACAAAGGAGTGGCTTCAAAACAACTCTGTTCTTGAATGGCCCAGCCACAGCCCTGACTTAAACCCAACTGAGCATCTCTGGAGAGATCTGAAAATGGCTGTCCACCAATGTTCACCATCCAACCGGACAGAACTGGAGAGGATCTGCAAGGAGGAATGGGAGAGGATCTCCCAAATCCAGGTGTGAAAAATCATTCCCCAAAAGAGTCATGGCTGTATGAGCTCAAACGGGTGCTTCTACTAAATACTGAGCAAAGGGTCTGAATACTTATGGCTGTGTGATATTTCAGTTTTTCTTTTTCAATAAATGTTAGATATATTTTAGTAGTTATCATTTATTTGCTTAGCTTGCATTAGTATTTTGCATTAGTAGCTTGCATTAGTATTATGGACAATATTTAGAAAGAAAGATGTCTCGCCTTCAAGAAGATGACTCAGCAACATTTGATGGAAGGGCGCCTTGACCAAGGACGTGATCGGATGTGGTCGGGGACGGGACAGGTGTCGTCTGGTCCTATGTTTTGTGTTGTGTCTTAATGCTTAGAACATTATGTCTTGTAGAACCCTCCTATTTTCAAATAAATGTAGGAGCGACGGGGGAGATTGTTGAGAGCGTGTTGAGAGGCTGTAACCTGAACAATCTCCCATGCGCCCTCCTCATGAGTAAAATGACCAACGTCTTCATTCCTTTTGTGTTTATTCATTATAATGTTTGGTGAGATAAATCCAACAATAAAGCTGCAAACATTTCAACAATTCTGTTTTTTCTGTCAATGTGGGGTGCGGTGTGTACATTAATGAGTAAAAAAATTAAATGATTTTAGCAAATGGCTGCAATGTAACAAAAAGTGAAAAAGTTAAGGGGGTCTGAATACTTTCTCTACCCACTGTAGAATGATTGTTTAAACTCTAGTCATGGCAGATCAACTGCTTATTGTCCAATCTAACATTTTGTACTGGTTGGCTTCAAATCAAGACAAACCATTCTCAAAGTCTTGCGGCTGGACCTGTAAAGCTGACACGACACAGACGCCAAGGCATATATTTGGAATATTTCTGCAGAGTTCGTGAAATATCAAAACCGACATTTATCTTCAGTTAAAGAAAGTTCGAATGAGAGTCCACACATTGCAGTAACTCTTAAACGCCAGCAGGTGTCGTCTGCGTTCCAAGTAATCTTCCCAGTGGTTGAGATTGTTCAACCTTTTGGTCAGTTCTGCACATCATACGGGTCTTTGATGTCTGGAATCCAGATTCGAAAGGAAGCTGCCAATTAGTTAAAGGTCAAGCTGACATACGCCAGGCGTCCTTTGGTGGCCGTCTCGCATAGCGGTGTGGCTTGGAAGAATGCAGTTTATCAAGTTGTTGCTGGGTGGGGCAGTGCCAACCGTGCCATAGTCACTACAGTAGTAAACACGTACAACACTATAGATATTTAATAAGCAGTAATTAACAATACCATAATCTTCAGCAAATGAAATATAATATTTAATAATAAAATTATAATACGCATACAAATGCACACAATAACACGCAACCAGTATAAATATCACAATACTGTACCACGATAGAGATCATAACAAAACACTTAGCAAAATTGATCTCTGTACTTTGGGTTTGGTTTACTGACAGGGCAGAAAATGGCCCTAAGCCGCTCGGCGTCTATGTTCTGTTCCACATGTCCAAGTGTCACACGTCTTGCTGGATCAGTCTCAGTGGACTGACAGCAGCCTTTTGGGTATATCTGAGTCGGTGTAGATTCAGCAACAGGTAGGATGTGTTTCCTGTTTCTCCGTTATGTTTGTCTTTCTGATTGAATCGGGAAAGATCTGGGCTCTTTGCATGTTTCTTTCACAACTCTAATGTGGTCATATCTCGTGGGTGTGAGTGAAGTCCCACAGGTTTGCCAAGTCTTGAAAGCGTTGACTTGTAAACTGTCGTCCATTGTCCGTAAATGAGAGTCTGAGGTGCTCCGTTCACGGAGAAATTACGTTTCAGTTTATCAATGATTGTAGCAGATGTTAAATCGCATAGTGGGTCAATCTCAAACCAGCCCGAGAATGAATCAACAAGTACCAGTGCCAATCGAATAGGGAGCTCTGGAACAGGGTGTAGGTGAAGCGGCTTTTTCTGTTGGTGTGGTTTTGTACTGTTGCACACTGAACCCGCCTGCACTTCTTCATCAATGTCTTTTGTCATTGTCGACCAAAGAACAATGCCTCTCGCTCTCTGTTTTATGGCCTTTGCACCTGGATGTCCCCTGTGAAGAATGCTTGTGTACATTTCTTGTAAGGACAGAGGTATACATTTTTTTTTACCTTTCACAACAATGCCCACTTCAACAGTCAGTTCAGCCCTGAAAAGAAAAAAAAGCACGCACTGTATGTGAGAGACTGTGCAATTTGTCTGGCCAGCCACGCCTGATTGAGTTGGTGAGCATGTGGAGAGTTGGATCAGTGACAGTGTGTTCTCTTAGTTCTTGCAAACGGGCAGATGACACGTAGCAGACTGACATCACATCAAAATCATCCACTTCATCCGCGAGTTGAATTTTGATGTGGCAGGGAGCCTTTGACAATGTGTCTGTCACGAACGTGGTTAAGGCGAGGGCGAGTAACGCAAGGCAAGAACATGGTGGACCCAATTGCAGGGAAGCAGGGAGGCAAGGCAGGAGTGCGGGAGTCTCAAAATAAGATTTAATCTTCAAAAAGGGAAAACTGAACAAAGTCCCACAACAGATACCAATCAAATCAAAGTAACAAAGAAACACTCGAATATCTAAAACTGGAAACAAACAATGACCTGTGAGTAAGACGTGGAATAGAAAGGGAGAATGACACCTGACAATGACATACCACAATGAAAAAGACAACTGACGACTATGACATGGCAGGGACATGTGACAACGATTAATGAGCGGCTGTACCGACAAGAACTGAAAGAAACCAGGGAACTAAATACAAACAGATAGACGAGACAACGAGGAACGCCTGGACAAGACATGAGTGGCTGGAGAGAGCTGATTGGTCGACACAAAGCAGACGAGAACAGGTGGACACAACAACTTAATGAGCACACGACAAACATGGAACACAGGAAAACATGGAACAAAACTAAACACAACCCAAACCAAAACACAGACCATGACAGTGTCAGCCAAGTGCATTTGTTTTCCGCTCTTGCACTCGAGATCAATGTTGTATTTTTTAAGCCTTAGCATCATGTGTAGTAGTCTGGCTGGGGCTGGGTGGATGGGCTTTTTGATAATCGTCACAAGAGGTTGGTGGTTAGTCTCGATAGTAATTGGTCTCCCATAGATTTAATCGTGAAATTTCCAACACGCAAACAGCACTACTAATAGTTCTTTTTTGATTTCGGCATATCAAGTTCCTGTATCCGTGAGGGTCCGTGAGGCCTAGGCTACAGGCTTGCCTTCATGCAGGCACGCTGCACCAAGTCCAAATCACAAGTAAGTGTGACAGGTTTGTGAACATCATAGTAGGAAAGTAGTGAGTGGTCGGACATGTGCTCTTTTAGAATTTCGAAAGCACGCGACTGCAGTTCGTGCCATGTACACTGTGTCTTCCAGTGAGTTGTCGGGGTGGAGCAGAGATTTCACTGAAATTGGGGATCAATTTCTCAAGGTTGTTTACCGTACCAAGAAATCTGTACCTGGGACATCGGTTGTCACTGGCATGTCGCTGATTGCTTTTGTCATAGATGGGTCAGCTTTTAAACCCTGAACAGTAAAAACATGATCAAGATAACTGACCTGGTTCAGCCTGAACTTGCATTTATTTGATGGGGTAGAGTCTCAACTTGACCTCTCTGACTCTGTTGAGTACTTTTCTCCGGTTTGCATCTTGCACCTGCATGTCCTTGCCTCCAACGAGTATATCATCCACAATAATTGCACAGGGTTATCCAGTGAAGACCTGCTCCATTGAGCGCTGGAATATCTCACTGGCACAGTTGATTCCAAACAACATTCGCAGGAACCCATTGCGACAAAAACAGCTTCTGAAAGTAGTTATTATTGAGGATTTGTGATCCAGGATATATGGCAGAACGGGTTCTTAGCATCAAGGACAGAGAACACTGTAGCGTGAGACATTTGTGATGTAACCTCATCTACTATGTGCATTGGGGGATGTTGTCTTTTCAAAGATTTGTTTAAGTCCTTAGGATTGATACAAATCCTGATTTCCTTTTTGTCCTTTTTGTTGGTGGCGTCCATAGAGGATACCCATTCAGTGGGCTCAGAGACCGGTGTGATGACACCTAACTCCTGCATTTTGTCCAGTTCGGCTTTGACTTGGTCTCTCAGTGCGATAGGAATGCGGTGTGCAGAGCATACTACCGGTCTCACCTCTGGGTCAAGTGTCATTGAATAAGTGACTGGTAGCTTCCCTATCTCATTTGTAAAAAGGTCACTATATTCACCTTCGATTTGCTGAGTGAAATCTTGAGTCATGGAGACATTCACTTGATGGATGTCTTTGCTGATAGAGACGAATCCAATTTGTAGCGAAGCATTCAGTCCAAGCGGTGGCAGAACATTTTCATCCATACATCCATTTTCTGTACTGGTTATCCTCACTAGGGTGGCAGGCGTGCTGGAGCCTATCTGAGCTAACTGCGGGCAGGAGGCGGGGTACACCCTGAACTGGTTGCCTGCCAATCGCAGGGCACATATAAACAAACAACCATTCACACTCACATTTACACCTACGAGCAATTTAGAATAGTATAGCATAAGTCAACAAATCCTACAGTTTGACCATTGCAACAATGTTAGTCGGTTTACTGCATGGCTGTGATCTTTCATCTCTTAATTTTTTCGAAAGTCTTTGTAGAGAAGACATTGCATCTCGCACTTTAATTTCAAATGAAATTGCCGTTAATCTGTAAGGTCGTGAAAGCATCTTATTTTTCTGTGTTTGCGCAAAAGCTGAATCTCCTGTTGTCTCCATTGTTATTCCATTTACATTGGTTTCACTGTCGCCGTTCTTTGTTTGACCCAAATCCACCTGGTGGACTGACTTTCTCTGTCTTTGCCGATCACACTGAGGTTTGGATTTGCAGCACTTTCTAAAGTGTTTGATTTTCTTGCATGCATTGGATTCTTGGCCAAAAGCTGGACATTTGTTTCTTTTTGCCATTTGACTACCACTGCAATTGTTAGTGACAAACTTTGAAGTGTTTGGTTCGCTGTTTAACTTGGCCTATAGTCATAGTCTGTCCTTCTCACAATTTTGTTTCGTATAGCATCCACATTTGTAAGTTAACTAAGAGGAGACTTTAGCGTCTTTTGTGCTATTCTGTCACCTCATGGATTTGACAAATTGTAATAGCCTAAACTAGAGTCCACCCATTGTCACGTAACAAACCTTTTCTGAGTTAGTCGTTATTTATGCCAAATACCAGCCTGTCTCTGATATTCTTTACAAAGCTCTCCAAAGTTGCAGCTCTTAGCTTTGATTTCTTAAATCGCTTACATAGGATTCAATGGTCTCACCAGCCTTTTGGTTACGTGTGTTGAATTTGTGTCGTTCCATCGTTAAGTTTGTTTGAGGGTTGCACATTTCCCTAAACTTTCTCTTGAGACGTTCTGGGTCCTCCTTGGGCTCCGCAGGGATGAGGACACGTCGCCCGTGGATATCTTCACTCACCTTTCACGCTCGATGGCTTCGGGTCCGGCCAGGTTCAAAAGAATGAAAGAATGTTCAGAAAGAATTAGGCTCGTGTAAGCGCTGGCTTGTCCGAGTGTGCCGCAGCGATTAAAATCTCGTTCTCCTGCTCAAATATGTTGTTGCAATCGAACATAAGCGTGTCGGGTCATCTGAAGCCGTCCGCCAAAAAAAAAAAGTAACGTGGTAGCACAATGGTGCCGTTCGAAAATACTCACAACATACAGCCGCTCATTAAAAAAATGCAAGCCAGAGTCTTCTGACGCCATGTTATGTGTTGTGGTAATACAAGATGACAAGCTTGAATCGGAACTTGGCATTAGGTGGCAACCGACATTCAGCAGGTGCTTCCCTATCGGTAATTTACCTGCAACCAAGAACCTGCGGCCCAGACCTATGGACTCTGAGTAGGGCTACAGTTAGGCTATATTCAATATTACCGCAGTCACAGTCATTTTTCTACAAAAGGCATTGATAGACAAGCGGCAATCATGTATTTTCCACGGAAATCGGCCAATCGTGATCGGTGGTCGATCGGCAGGAGCACCACAATACTGTACAATGACATGAAGTGTTCATTATATGCCCAAAGCATATTGTAAACAACCAAACATAAAATATAAATAAACAAAAGCACAGTTACAGAGTGCGCCCTGTGAACACAATGCAAATGTGTCTGTACATATAGCATGCGTTCCTGCTTCCAGGTTTGTCTTGAGTGTCTTACCCACAGTTCCATAGTAAAATCTCAAACTGAAACAGGGTCATATGACCATCAAAATGTCTTCACATCAAGGTTTTTAAATATCACAACAAAACCATTTTCTATGGCACGTTTTCACACATAAAAGTTATTTATGACATAAACCCTTTTATGTCATAAAAAAAAAAGAAAGAACATGCAAACTCCGCACAGCCGAGGCCGGATTTGAACTCAGAACTGTGAGCCAGGTGTGCTAACCAGTCATCCACCGTGCCAACCAAAACATCCATCCATCCATGTTCTTCACTTCTTATCCAAAGTAGGGTCACGGGCGTGCTGGAGCCTATCCCAGCTAACTGCGGGCAGGAGGCGGGGTACACCCTGAACTGGTTGCTAGCCAATCGCAGGGCCCATTTAAACAAACAACCAGTCGCACTCACATTCATACCTATGGACAATTTAGAGTCTTCAATTAAGCCCCAACCGAAACGTGAAGCATAAATTGACATATATATTGAAATCTGTCTTGCTGACAGTTACACATTAAAAAATAGGTGTTTATATAAGTTATAAGTTAAATATACGTGACAGCAGATGTTTGTGACCTTTTTTGATAAAACAAAAATATAATCAGTCTGCATTCATGGAGGACTCCAGAAATCTGAAAATATTTACGGTCGGGAGGCTGAAAACTTAAACAAGGCCTCTTAATGAGTAATCAAAATATAGTATATCAAAATAGTTGTCGATTAATTTGATAATCAATTAGTTGTTGCTTAATCGATTAATCATTGCACCTTTAAATTTAACCATTGTTAAATTATAATTTAAAATCCAAATCCTCAGATTTTCAGTCAAATCTGACTACTTTCTGATTTCCTTAGTCCTCCATGAACGCAAACAAATTACGTTTGTGTTTTCAGCAAAACTGCATTCATTGATTTTAGCTTTGGGAAAAGTGATCAACATTTTGGCCTATTTTCTGACATGTTTTGAATCAAACACTAACCCAGTCATTCCCAAAGAGTGGCGGTCCAGAGCCCAATTTGAAATCCTAAAGCCTACGACAACCCTAAATTGAAACTCTGATCAACATACCGTATTTTCACGACCATAAGGCGCACTTAAAAGTCTTAAATGTTCTCCCAAATGGACGGGGCGCCTTATGTGTGCACAGAGTTCCAAAATCTGTAAATGTTGTTGTGTGACTTTAATGAGCGCTCCACTTGACTGAGAGCATTTCCTGCCAACACGTTGCTTGTATAGAGGAAGGCGGACGTGACTGAGGACAGCATGCGGACATAAAGGGGGAAGGGTGCGCATGACAGAGGACGCTAAAGACAAGCCCCCAGGAGGTATATAGTTCCTGTCTGTGCATCGGTTTGGCAAATGACCCCCGAAAACGGCACCTATGAAGAGACACGCTTGCGAAGCACAGTTTCAATTGCAAGCTATTAGTTACGCGGACGAACATGGGAATCAAGCAGCCGCGAGAGAATTCAAGATCAACGAATCCATGGTTGGCAAGTGGAGGAAGCAGGAAAACGAGCTTCGCCAAGTCAAGAAGACGAAGCTGAGTTTCCGCGGAAACAAGGGGAGGTGGCCCAAGTTGGAAGACCAACGAGCAATGGATTAATGAGCAAAGAACAGCCGGGAGAAGCGTCTCTACAGTCACCATTCGACTGAGGGCAATAACGCTTGCAGAAGAAATGAAAATCGAACATTTTCAAGGAGGTCCGTCTCGGTGCTTTCGTTTTATGAAACGGCGCCATCTATCCATCTGGGCAAGGACTACCGCGGCGCAGCAATTTATGGCGGATTACAAGGAAAAGATGGCCATCTTCCACTTCTACTGCAGTAAAAAGATAGCTGACAAACACATCCAGCCCAACCACATCACCGACATGGACGAGGTGCCGCTCTCTTTCGACATCCCGGTGAACTACACTGTAGAGAAGAAGGGGACCAGCACGGTAGCGATACGCACAACGGGGCATGAGAAGTTGGCTTTTACTGTTGTGCTTGGTTGCCATGGTAATAGCAGAACCTGCCACCTACGGTGATTTTTAAGAGGAAGATGATGCCTAAAGAAAAGTTTCCAGCCGAAGTCATCATTAAGGCCAATCAAAAGGGCTGGATGGACGAGGAGAAAATGAGAGAGTGGCTGAGTGAGGTGTACGTAAAGAGACTGGATGTTCTGTGACTCCATGCACGCCCATCGCACAGAAAAACATCTGAAAAACAAAGTGCAACCAAGCCTGGGAGGCAACACCGTGTGAGTTACGCCACCATATGTGAATGGATTGTGGATGCTTGGGCTAAGGTATCTGCTTGCATTGTTGTCCGAGCTTTCGCAAAAGCCGGCATCATTGCTGAACAGCCCCCCGCAACGAGACTGACTCCAACAATGACGAGAGGGAACCTGGCCTGTTTGTTGGAGAGCTTGCCCAGCTGTACATTTTGGATACGGAAGATGAGGACTTTGATGGATTTGTGGATGAGTATTGATCAAAAAAATAACGTGAGTCCATTGTTAAATACTCCAATAAAGTACAACCGAACTCAGTTTTGCTCCGGATGCCTTTTTAAAAAAACATTGTTTTAGCATGCATGCATGATACCGTATATTTTAAGCTAGCGTATGGTTTACCATGCCTGCGCCCAATAATACGGTGCGCCTTATTTATTTGTTAAATACAGAAATAGACCCCGTAACTGAGACTGCACCTTTTAATACGGTGCGCCCTATGGTCGTGAAAATACAGTACACTGTGAGAGTGTAGGATCAATAATATTCATAACAATGTTCCATAAATATGTACAAAGCAGTGAATAGCTTTATTTATTGCATTAAAATAGCAAGCTAATATACTGTATTTAGCAATATCAGTCTTATCATCAGGGCTCTTTATGACATATGCATCAAAACGCTAAATTTCGATTTGGAAGGGCTGGACCACCGAGTCATAAGCAGACACCTCCTTGCCGGTCGACTTTTCAAAATCACCGGCTCACTCCACGTTATCCCTTAACGTTAACACGGCATATTAATTTGTCATACATTAACATTTTACATTAACATGTAAAAGTGTTACTCAATTTACATAGCTTGTTTGTTCAACATTTGATCCACTGTTTGTCAGATTATTCATGTACGCACCATGACTTGTGATTCAAGAGTAGTTCAGAAATGTGTGCAACATAATTTTAAAAAGGAATTTATTTATTTTAATGGCCGTAAGATTGTGTTTGTGTGTATGACTAAAGGGTAGCGGGCGACATATTCAGTGGTGCCTTCTTTCCCTGCTCTATTACGGCGCCTCTGATTCTGGTGAAACTTGTGTAACATTTATGTTTGATAAACATGAAGCTCACTCATTGAACACATCACAGGGGCACCCGGAGAAACTCGCCACAGCCAATCCCCTCGCATGCAAACTTGCTATTCAAACGCTTATAACTCCTTAATAAATTATTAGTTATTATCTTATCATTAAATGCATTCAATTTTATTGATGAAAGGCCCCAGACAGGCGCAGACGTTTTAAAAAAAAAAAAAAAAAGGGGGGAACCTTGGGCATCAAGGGAAAAAGGGCAGGTGAGATGCACATTTTACAGTTACCTATTGCCATACAATAGGGCTAATGTTGCCATATGCACTGCCAAAACAGAAATAGAAACATCTGCAACTCACGTGGTGCTTAAATATCCACTTTTGGGCAGACACAAGAATACATCATCATAATCGTCATGTTTTTCAAAATAGTAAACACTTGCGCGGCTGTTTTTTGTTTTTCCAAAAAGAGTCATTTTGATTGACCTGTGACTGCCTAGTGCCGTCTGATTGGTGAATTGAAGTCAAATGACACGAGTGATCATGTTGGATTGGCGCAACGGCGCCCTACGCAAAAGTCGAATATAAAGTCTATAAATAGATCGGGCACGCAACAACGGATAAAGAAAAATAGCGAGCGACATCAGAAACAGAATCATCTTTACTTGCCAAGTGTGTCAAAAACACACAAGGAATTTGTCTCCGGTAGTTGGAGAGACATAAAAACACACTACGGATAGTCACGGTAGCCTGCAGCAATTTAATCCCAAGAGTTGGGTTTTCTCCGGGCACTCCGGTTTCCTCCCACATCCCAAAAACATGCATTAATTGGAGACTCTCAATTGCCCGTAGGTGTGTGCCTGTAGGGATAGGCTCCAGCACGCCCGCGACCCTCGTGAGGAGAAGCGGCTCAGAAAATGGATGGATGGACGGATATATATATATATATATATATATATATATATATATTTTTTTTTTTTAATAATGTTATTAGAACAGGACTCATGCCAGAGTAGCATCTGCTCCATTTGCACACTGACTGAGGAGTATCTGCGCCCTTCGCACAATGATCATTGCACCGGACTATTGCAATATTAGTCATTCGAACTGCTCCTAGAGGACTCTGCTTCTTTTTGCACAATTGCCAAACAAAAAACAAACAAAACAATGTACCGGCATTACCAGTTAACTAGCAACCCTTTATTGCTCAGTGACTGTTTTTCTGAATGTCTATATGTCTCAAAAGTGTTCTTTGTCAATTGACTGTCTGTTGTCGTATAAGAGCGGCTCCAACTACCGGAGACAAATTGCTTGTGTGTTTTTTTTTTTTTTTGGACATACTTGGCAAATAAAGATGATTCTGATTCTGATAGACATTTGGTATTTGTGTAGGCGCTAGATCATCTCAGAAAGCCTTTCATTATCCCCTCAACAAACCTTGATGCAATATGTGATGACAGGTGAATCAAACAAGGCTGCTGTCAATGCCTAGACAACCCATTTGGTGAAGATCATCTCTTCCTGATATGAGGCATTGTGTAATTACCTTCCCTCTTCAATAAAAAAATTGCAATTAGCTTTATTGGCCACACACATGCAGTTGAAACCAGAAGTTTACATACACTTTACGCTTTTTTTTTTTGTGTCACTCTGACATGAAATCAGACTAAACTTTTCCTAGTTTAGGTCAGTTAGGATTATCAAAATTGTTTGTATTTGCGAAATGCCAGAATAATGAGAGAACGATTACTTTCTTCAACGTCAGAAGTTGACATTCATTCATTCATTCCGTTCCGCTTCTCCTCACTAGGGTCGCGGGCGTGCTGGAGCCTATCCCAGCTACCTCCGGGCGAGAGGCGGGGTACACCCTGAACTGGCTGCCAGCCAATCGCAGAAGTTTACATACATTTCATTAGTATTTGATTCCTTGTATATGCTACCCTTGGGTCAAATTATTTCTTCAGAACTTTAATTTTGACTATCATAGCTATGCAGATGACACACAGTTAATTTCTCAAACACCCGTGACCGGGAAGGCTGGCAGTCGCTCGCTCGGCCAGAGCCAAGCAGCGCTGAGTGGGGAAAGAGAGAGGGCCCCCTTCCTTGGGACGGAATTTCACACTATGCCGACTCTTGTTGTTACGATGGTGAAATTGTCTCAGCGAATGTTAACTTCCAATCTCCTTTGTAGCAACAGATCACCGTTAAACGTGTCAGAATAAAAAGACGAGTTGCATCGCTAAACATAACGGGCACATTGAGGTGTAGGTTGGAAGAGCTATTCCTTTGTCTTTCCCCATAGCCAAAGTCAGCAGCAGTCCAAATGATTGACAGCTCAGTTTATTTTGTAAAACTTATCCAAAATGAATAAGTCCTCCAGTGAATACGATGTGTCACCGTCCATTCCTTCACTTTTAAACAGGCCACTTTTGGGAGGGCAACATTTCAGAATCAGAATCAGAATCATCTTTATTTGCCAAGTATGTCCAAAACACACAAGGAATTTGTCTCCGGTAGTTGGAGCCGCTCTAGTACAACAAACAGTCAATTTACAGAACACTTTGGGGACATAAAGACATTGACAAAAAACAATTGTGCAAAAAGATGCAGAGTCCTCTAGCACTTAGAGCAGTTCGAACGACTAATATTGCAATAGTCCGGTGCAATGACCATTGTGCAAAGGGCGCTGAGACTTCAAGGAGTGTATGCGGTTTAAAGTGACAAGTAGTGCGATCATCTGGGACAATGTCGGTTGTGCAAATGTTACAGATACTCCTCAATCAGTGTGCAAATGGAGCAGATGCTACTCTGGCATGAGTGGCCAGTATATGCAAATAGTGCAGCATGGCGAGACAACTACAGTGAGTGCACAAGTAATAAATAATTGGCCCCACAGAAATGTGA
The DNA here is from genome assembly GCF_024500275.1 of Phycodurus eques. Classification (NCBI taxonomy): domain Eukaryota; kingdom Metazoa; phylum Chordata; class Actinopteri; order Syngnathiformes; family Syngnathidae; genus Phycodurus; species Phycodurus eques. The sequence goes on from NC_084526.1 coordinate 4,865,483, forward strand.
CAACGAACTCAAGTCAAAAAATTGCCAGCTTGTTGTAATGGAATTATAGGTTAGGTGTTTAAGAAGTTGATTGCAAGAGGGAAGAAGCTGTTGGAATGTCTACTAGTTCTAGTTAGCGTTGATCGGTAGCGCCTACCTGAGGGAAGGAGCTGGAAGAGCTGGTGACCGGGGTGCAGACGGTCCGAGAGGATTTTGCACGCCCTTGTCTTAGTTCTGGCAGCGTGCAAGTCCTCAATGGTGGGTAGGGGGTTACCGACAATCCTTTCAGCAGTTTTGATTGTCCGTTGCAGTCGGAGTTTGTCCTTTTTTGTAGCAGCACCGAACCAGACTGTGATGGAAGAACACAGGACCGATTCGATGACCGCTGTGTAGAACTGTCTCAGCAGCTCCGGTGGCAGGCCGTGCTTTCTCAGAAGCCGCAGGAAGTACATCCTCTGCTGGGCCTTTTTGAGGACGGAGTTGATGTTGTTCGCCCACTTCAGGTCCTGAGAGATTGTAATTCCCAGGAACTTGAAGGTCTCGACGGTTGACACAAGGCAGCTGGACAACGTGAGGGGCAGCTGTGGCGAAGGATGCCTCCTGAAGTCCACGATCATCTCTACCGTCTTGAGCGTGTTCAGCTCCAGGTTGTGTCGCCCGCACCACAGCTCCAGCCGCTCCGCTTCCTGTCGATATGCAGACTCGTCACCGTCCTTGATGAGGCCGATGACAGTGGTGTCATCTGCAAACTTCAGGAGCTTGACAGTCGGGTTCGCTGAGGTGCAGTCGTTCGTGTAGAGAGAGAAGAGCAGCGGAGAGAGGACACAACCTTGGGGCGCCCCAGTGCTGATGCTGCGTGTGGATGAGGTGGCCTCCCCCAGCCTGACCTGCTGTGTCCTGCCCGTCAGAAAGCTGTAGATCCACTGGCAGATGGCAGGTGAGACGCTGAGCTGGAGAAGCTTGGTTGAAAGGAGTTCAGGGATGATGGTATTGAACGCTGAGCTGAAGTCCACGAACAGGATCCTCACGTAGGTCCCTGCACTGTCGAGGTGTTCTAGGATGAAGTGCAGTCCCATGTTGACTGCATCATCCGCAGACCTGTTCGCTTGGTAGGCAAACTGCAGGGGGTCCAGCAGGGGACCTGTGACACTCTTGAGGTGGTCCAGCACGAGACGTTCAAAGGACTTCATGACCACAGATGTCAAAGCGACAGGCCTGTAGTCATTCAGACTAGAGATTGCAGGTTTCTTGGGGACTGGAATGATGGTGGAGCGTTTGAAGCAGGATGGAACTTCGCACATTTCCAAAGATCTGTTAAAGATCTGAGTGAAGACTGGAGCGAGCTGGTCCGCGCAGACTTTGAGGCAGGATGGGGACACATGGTCCGGTCCTGTTGCTTTGTTAATCTTCTGTTGTTTGAAGATGCGTCTCACATCCTGTTCATGGATGGTTAACGCAGAAGTCAGAGGTGTGGTTGTGGTCGCGGGTGCGGCCGGGTTGGTGTGTGGAGTGAAACTGTCCTTTTCAAATCTGCAATAGAAGGTATTCAAGTCGTTGGCTAGTGTGCTATTGTTCTCAGCTTGGGGGGATCGTCGCTTGTAATTAGTCAGCGATTGGAATGCACGCCAGACTGATTTCGAGTCGTTCGCGCTAAACTGTTTTTCCAACTTTGCTGCATAGATCCTCTTTGCAATGTTAATTTCTTTAGTAAGCTGGTTTCTAGCTCGATTATACAGGGCCCTGTCCCCGCTCTGATATGCATCTTCCTTAGCTTGGCGAAGCTGCTTAAGTTTAGCAGTGAACCACGGCTTGTTGTTGTTGAATGTCCGAAATGATTTTGTTGGTACACAAACCTCTTCACAGAAACTGATATAGGATGTGACAGTGTCCGTATATTCATCCAGGCTGCCAGCTGAATTTTCAAAGACACTCCAGTCTGTGCAGTCTAAACAGCTTTGAAGTTCCATCTTTGCTTCATTGGTCCACTTTCCATGGCTATGTTGTCATCAAATCCCCAAAAGTGCCCAAATCCACAACTGGCCATTTTATCAGTAACTGTACAGGATTATAGTTTAAAAAAATTGTTTTTAAATCCTGAATACGTAACAACTGTACATGTATTTCATGACTCTTGTCCAAGCTTGTTTGTGCTCACATACCCCTACCCTGATAGTGTATGTGATTTGGTTTTCCTAACTTGGTGTCTTTCTGTTAACAGCAGTATATACAATCAATCCTACGATGATGCTATGATGGCTTCAAAACGTACAAGCACATATTCTGAAAAAAACAAAACAAAAAAAACTTAATGGCGCAGTTAATTTCCTCTACAGAGTCCGCAAGCCAGGTTATTGTTAAACCTCCATTGCTGTGTCACTTAATCCACCTTTTGTAATCAAATATAGTTTTTGTCATTGCACAGTACTATCTTTTTTTCTTTATTCTGTACATGCATATAATTCCCTTCAAATACTCGCAATCCTAAAACTGAATTGAGATGCAATATTCCGTATCCGCTTTCACATTTTACCCAATTATTAGTTTTAATAATTCATTTGATTTGCAAAGCAATATTCTGTCTTCTGTTCTTCATATGAATAACTTGGCAATAACAAATCAAGCATTGTTAAGAAAAATATTCTCACAAAAAACTTTTTTTCTGGAATATCTTCACAACGCCCATTGCATCATACTTTCTTACACTGAGGAAGTAACTCATGAATTTGGTAAGTTTGCATACTTCAACGTATCGTCCGCTTACTCAAATGATCAAAATCGTGACATGTTTGCATCTATGCTGCTAATTGCCTGTATGTGCCATGAACAAGAGCAAATCTTTGATATATCAAAGATCTGGATGGAAAATGGAAAGAATGCAGTGATGCAGTAATAACCTCAAGCGCAACATAAATGAGGCCACAGGGGTCTTACTGGTTAGTTATTTGCGGTAGGGGGATGATATGAGAGGTAACAGGCTGTTCCGGTGTATGGTGAGTCTGATGTTCTACTTGCTCTGTCAAACAGGTGCTGAAAGACGCAGTAGTGCTCAAACGCTTGCGCGGTTCTGATGAGAAATGATTTTCTCTGAACAATAAACGTTTTTTTCCCCCCTAAAGTCTAAGATTTCTGAACAGAGCATCTAACATTTGAAACCAGGCAAGACTGAAAAGTCTTGCACTCCTCTTAGAGATCAAATTGAAAAGTGCTTCTTGGAAATCGATTTAATCGTATCTCAGATGGTTTTTGAGTGGCACTGTGGATTAGTGTTTATTCGTTCCCCCACAGCAAGGTCTCACGTTCAATTTGTAATCTTTCTGTGGAGCTTGCCTGTTTTCCCTGCACTTGTGTGGGTTCTCTTCAGATTCTTCCCACAATCCCAAAATATAGTCTGAATGAAGAATTGAAGAAATTGTCTGTAGGCGTGAATGTTTGTCTGTCTCTGTCAGCCCTGTGATTGACCGAGGACCCGTACCTCTGACAGGCTCAAGCTTGGATGGGTTGGCATTGAAACCTGCTCCCTGACTGGATGCATATCACACTGTGATGTGTCACTTACCTCCTACTGTGGTGAGGGATGCATCCAGAAGCAAGAGAAGAGTAATTGTGTTGGATATATAGCCTTAGGTTGATCAGGCCACCCATCATTTTGAGTTTCACACAGCTAAATTAAGAGCACCGCCAAGTGATCAATGCAGGCTTTTCTGTCATATCAATCATCTCCTTTTGAATGACAATGAATTGATCCTGGATAATTCTAATCCTTGTATAAAAACCAGGACTACAAAAAAGACTACAATAATAAATAAGGCATTCTTTATTGAATTTCTTAAGCTCCATTTCCACCTGAGTATTCCTTAACATTCTCTCATGCCGTCTTAAACCGCAGTTGACTGCGTTTTTGGATCTGCTAATCAACATGTCACTCTCATCTCATCTTAATGGATGTCAGACAAAATACATTGCATATTATACCTACATAGTAGAAAAGATATGTGAGGTTTTTCATTTTTATATTTTAAGTGACAACAATTAGGTCATTTTAAATTCAATTTTATACTTTAAGTTGGGTGATATCTAATCTGTCGATTAAAGATAATTATCAGAACAATGCTGTTCTATTTCTTTTGTAAGCGTACATGTAAATCGCCAATTGAGTATAGGGCGCCATGGGAAATCTCGCCAAAGGCGCCACATTGTGTAGGGCCGCCTCTGCTTCCTGTTCCTCCACGTATTATCTCTCCGCAACCTTCCCCAGTGGTGTAGACTATTTCTCATCATACCTTTTTATCGCTTTATTTGTTCCCCCTCTGTTCCTTACTTGGCCCCCACATTTCCCAACAACTTGTCTTCCCCCTTCTCTGCGTGTCTCCTCTCCTATTTTATTTTCCTCTTTTGTCTACATTGCCGAATGCACTTCCTCTTTCCCCTTTTCATTTCTTCCCTCTCTCCTGTGCCATTCCATACTCTGCTGTCAGATTCCTTTCATCGCTCATTGCACCTCTTCTCCTCTCCTCTCCTCTCCTCTCCTCTCGGTCTTGCTCATTTTCTGGGTGTCGGAATACTCTCCTCAAACATCTCTCACTCTCCTCACTGCGCACCTCTTATTCTGTCGTTCATGTCACCCTCTCTCCTCCTGCTTTTTTCCAGCAGTGGCGCATCGGAGAACGGCGGCACTTTCACTCAGCGCTTCAACCACTTGCATCAAAGCGAGGACCTTTTTTCTTTACTTATTTACATATTACCTCCTCCTCTTCTTCCTCCAATTGTTTGCTTCTTTTTTCCATTTGAACTCTTTCGCTCTCTTCTGAAGAGATTTTGGAAGCCTTCTTCACTCCATATGATGCTGTTGGGACTGCAGCTGTTCTCCAACTTAAGAATGACATTGTTGGAAACAAGTAGAACAGCCTTCCTTGACATCTGGATTTTGTAATGTATTACTTTGAAATCTTAAATAATACAAATCCTTCAATAGTGACTAAAGGGCTGTGAGAATTTTAAACACGTGTGTAATCTTTGTCATTGACATATGAATTATTTGTTAAATTGATAACTGTTCCACCACCATGATAGAAGTCTTCTACTTTCTTCTACTACATTTTCTTACCGAGAGTCTCGTTTGAATGCAATACGGTAAAAAAATAGAGACTGTGATTTGAGAAGAATGGACTCAGATGTGCTCTTACCTGTAATGGCCACTGTCCCCGCAACCTCTTCTTTGGAGAATATTAGCAAGGCGTCCTGTTCCTCGTCAAGGTCTGCTCCTCTCCATCCGCACTCCCAGGCGGCATCCATGCTCATCATGCTGATTGTCACGGTCATCATCCTCATGACGGTTGTGGGGAATGTGCTGGTTGTGGTGGCTGTGTTTACCAGCCGTGCCTTGCGGGCACCTCAAAATCTTTTTCTGGTGTCTCTGGCTTCAGCGGACATACTGGTGGCGACGCTGGTCATCCCCTTCTCCTTGGCCAATGAGGTGAGGATAAAACATAAGATTCATCATTCCATCATTAAATCGCTGAGTGGGGTTTTCTGACTGTTGTAAATCATCATTTTCTCTGAAATTAGATGTGTTGGTGAGATGCATACTGGATGCAAAATAATCAACAAATATTTGGGGGAAAATGATCATTGCACTGAAAATACAACAAAAGTCAGTCTTTGTAACTAATGTGATTTACAGTATTAAACATGAAAACATAAACATACAACACAGCAAAAATCATATGGATTCAGCTGCTTGCAAACCTTGACCTGTGAAAGACTCAATTGTTTTTTGTTTTTTTTTCCCAATTCAGTGTTTTATTATTATCACTGCAATGTTACTTTCAAAACCAACCTAGTTATTCAGTTATTATTTATTATGGTGTCAAATAAGAACACGGTCTGAATAATCACATATCTTGATATAAGAATTTTGATTACCTTTAGTTACATTTTATTTTCATTCATCTATTCCATGTGCCCTCACTAGTCTAAACATGGTATTCTGATTAAAATTGTGTTTGTGGAATAAGAAATATTTACTATTTTCAGCCATCTCAGTGGCCCGCCATTTTGGGTTTGTATTGCCCCCTGCGCTCCACTGAAAATGATGTCAACGGTGCCCACGTGGTCACGTGGCTTGCATTGTGAACGTCACATTGGCCACATCAACAAATGAGGCACCATTGACATCAGGTGGACACCAGCAGGGGTGGACTGCGTGGGAAACGTTGCCCGGGAGTCATGGACAAACTGGCCCAGTTCACGCGCGCCGTGGGGAGCCGGCAGCACAAATTTCACATAACCCAATGATTGAAAATAAATAAATAAATGAATTTGATGCTCTTTTGGACCGTAATTCCTCCATTCATCCATCCATCCATTTTCTGAGCCGCTTCTCCTCACTAGCGTCGCGGGCGTGCTGGAGCCTATCCCAGTTATCATCGGGCAGGGGGCGCATGGGCACATATAAACAAACAACCATTCATACTCGCATTCACACCTACGGGCAATTTAGAGTCTTCAATCAACCGACCACGCATGATTTTGGGATGTGGTAGGAAACCGGAGTACCCGGAGATAACCCACGCAGGCACGGGGAGAACATGCAAACTCCACACAGGCGTGGCCGGGATTTGAACCCCGGTCCTCAGAAATGTGAGGCAGATGTGCTAACAAGTCATCACTGTGTCGCTGCAGTATGTGTTAACGTTCATCTTAGGACACCATTTATGAAAGCCCTAGCAAACATCTGCACGCTCAGTTGATTCTTATTCTCTTTCTCTCTGGTTACTGGTTGTCTTGCACTGACTGACAGACAAGCGCCCCCCCCCCCCCCCCCCGCCCCCCTCCCCCATTTTACTGGTCCTAGAAGAGATGCAAGTTACATGGAACCAGCATGACACTACAGTATATAAAGTAGGCACCATTGTGTTGCTTTTAAATGGAGGAGGACAAGTTACAGTGGTTGTAGATTTGTGCTTCTCAAATGTTTCATACAAAGTACCACTCCCGAAAATACTTGGAACGAGAATATCTAAACCAAATACATATCATTCTGGAAGTACTAATATCTAGCACCACCAGAATGACCAACATTAAAATACAGTAGTGTCAGAGTCAGTGTTCATCAACGTCAAGGCAGGGGTTTCTTTGTTAAAACGTATTTGCCAGTAATATAGTCAAATGTACATAAGTAATGAATTCAACGCAAACATTTTGAACAGTGACTTATGGTGTAGTGGTACACTTGCCTAACTTCGGTGCGAGCAACCTGGGCTCAGTTCCCACTCAGTTCAGGGTGTAGTCTGCCTTTTGCCCGAAGTCAGCTGGGGTAGGCTCCCGCGCCCCACGACCCTAAACAGGATAAGCGGTGTTGAGAATGGATGGATATTTTGAACACAAAAGTGAAATAAAAATTGCACCTAAATAAATATTTGGAAACAAAGAATTATACGATTATGAAATACATCTGTATTCAACTTAAAAATTATATACAACTGAACTGTACTCAACAAATATACTGTAGTGGATAAAAAAAATAAAAAATTCAGCCACTGTTACATTGTTTACATTTTGAACATTTAATTCAGGGATCGTCAAATACCAATAGAGGGAGCCGGCGGATACTTGCCACAGCTTCCAAACCCAGTTGCCACTTACAATCCAGTCTTATACATTCATACTTTTACACATTCACACCATATTAGTAAAGTTTTTACAAACACACGGAAACACAGAAACACGGAATTTAAGTACGTACAGGACTCCGCCGTCCTAGCTTACTTGCCAGTGACTAGTATTACACAAGGTTTATTCTGCCGCAGACTTCTTCGTCGCGCAATTCACTCACTCTTTAATCCTTTTTCCAAAAAAAATTGTTAAAATTTAACTCACCAAAGTCGTCTTCAATCCTGTGGATTGTCGTCAACCTTCAGATCCCAGTTGAGAAGAATGAAGACCAGTCCCGGAAAGGGTCTCAATTGCCGTGGCCACGGTCTCTTAACTGGATGTCGGCTCCACAACTGGAATCCTCGGGTGTATTGACATCCGGCTCGAAGGACCAATTTTAATGTTGGATTTATCTCACCCAACACCAATAAAAATGCACAAAAGGAATGAATACACTGGTTTCTCTTTCTCATGAGGAGGACGTATGGGAGATTGTTCAGTTTACAGCCTCTCAACACGCTCTAAACAATCTCTCCCGTCGCTCCTGCAATTATTGGAAAATAGGAGGGTTTTACAAGACATAACGTTCCAAGCAGCAAGACACAACACAAAACATTGGACCAACATCTGTCACGTCCCCGACCACATCCGATCACGTCCTTGGTCAAGGCGCCCTTCCATCGGATGATGCTGAGTCATCTTCTTGAAGGCGAGGCATCTTCCTTGCTAAAAATCGTCCATAATACTAATGCAAGCTAAGCAAATAAATGATAACTTCTAAAATATATTTAACAACAGGCAATAAACAGCCCCAACAGCCTGGGAAAATGGGTGGGACATAAACACGTGGCCATAATTTGATTAGCTCAGCACTGACAGAAGTAGGCGAAAACATGTACGTACCCAAAATGGCTGCCCACAGAGATGGTTGCAAACGAGTTGATGGTCATGAGCAAACGCGGACAAGCAAACAAGACAGGCCGTGACTGCCGCGGACGCCCAGTGAGATCTTTAAATTATCAAAAAATTATGGGGTGTAACACAACGCCAACAATGAGGCGGGTCGTCCAGTGAACGAAGGGTCAAACGGTTCAAATCCTGGCTCCAACTGTCCACTGTCGAAGTGTCCTTGGGCAACACACTGAACCCTAAATTGCTCCCAGTGGGCCTGGCAGCGCCTTGCAAAACTGCATTGGCTCCCCGTGTGTTTCAGGATCAATTTGAATGGTTTTATTAGTTTTTAATGTCTCAATGGTCTTGGGTCATCATATCAATCCAATATGCTTTGATCTAATCAGTCCTCGCAGGTCCTGAGGTCCTCTGGCAGTGGCCTTTTAATCATTCCAAAAACTAGAACACCTGTGAAACAGCCTACCAGAGGGCATCAGCGTCAGATACCCTCTAAATTGTTGCCCTGCTCAGACGAGACGGCAAAACAAGCATTCACCCCCTCAGTACATACACAATGAATGGAAAAGTCGCGGAGGTCAATCGCATTGCCAAGTGCAGTGTGAAAAGGTCTTAAGCCTGTGCAATCTGATTGGTTAAATTTTAAAAAGGCTTTTTCTAATACTATGTATGGATCATAAGCACTCTTGAGTCTGAAGGTCCTGGATACATTACATTGACATAGCAACATAGAAGCTGAAATCTGATTGGACAAAAAAAGGACAAATGTAAAATACACACTACTGGAAGCTGGGCAGCCAAGTGAATGGCTGTGAAATGAGGATACTAGACTGTTGAAAATAAATTTATAAAATTTCATTTAGGTTGTAAATGTAGGTCAGTGTTTCTCATTGTATTTTTACCAGCAGGGAATTCTTTGTAGGCCCTGACTGTACACCACTGCAACCATAATTTTACAGTAAACTCAAGTGTCAGCTCAACATGAATGAGTACACCTATTAAAGTAATCTTTTTATTCACTTTTAAATGTAAAATGTATTTGTTATACTTTTATAACACTTGAATGAATTTGTTAAAAAAAAATTAACTGCACATTGAAAAATCTCATTTTGAATCCATGACCCAGATTTGTTTTTTTTGTATAGCCCTTTTTTGTATAGCCCTTAATCACAAAAGTGTCTCAAAGGGCTTCACAAGCCTACAGTTAGCAGTAGCCTACAGCCTACAGTTACCAGCCGATGTTAAAAAACATCCTCTACTCTAAACCCACCAATTGGGCAAGAAAAACTCAAAACCCCATTTGGGGAAAAACGAAACCTTGAAAAGGGACCGCAGATTGGGGGATCCTCCTTCCAGGATGACCAGGCTGCAATGGATGTCGAATGGGCAACATCAAAAGGCGCCACAGGGTAGACGCCTTCGGTAGTTCTGCCTCAGGACCTGGCCCGGTCGGTCAGAGCAGAATCTTCCATGGCAATTACTCAGAGGGAAGTGGTCCACTTTAGATCTTGTCGCACTTAGTCGGTGCAAAACCCAAACAGCAGAAGACTCCTATTCGGTCAACGTCACCTCCCCCCTCTCTCCCAGCAGGAGACAAGGTGGGAGGAGATATGTCAAGTGGCAGTAAAACAGACCTACATGTACATTAACTAAATGCCAAAGAGTAGAAATCAGTCTTAAGTTGGGATTTAAACATTTCTACTGAGGTAGCAGCTCTAATATCTCCGGGTAGGGTATTCCAGAGTACTGGAGCCCGAATAGAAAATGCTCGAGAGCCTGCGCACCTCTTTCTGTCTCTCGGAATCACCAAAAGACCAGCATTTTGCGATCGTAGGTATGGGGACGGAACATACGGTACAACTAAGTCAGTGAGATAGGAGGGCCACATTACCATGCATTACACAGTGCGTCCTACCCGAGAGAAAAGCTCTAAACCAAGAAAGAGCTGGACCTGTAATACTGATACACATTTCGAGGCAATCTAGTAGTATACTGTGATCAACGGTAAAGGCAGCGCTGAGGTTGAGTAATAATAGTATTGATGAGGTGTCACAATCCATCCATCCATCCATTTTCTGAGCCGCTTATCCTCACACGGGTCGCGGGAGTCTATCCCAGCTATCAACGGGCAGGAGGCGGGGTACAGCTTGGTTGCCAGCCAATCGCAGGGCACATATAAACACACAACCATTCACACTCACAATCACACCTCGGGGCAATTTAGAGTCTTCAATTAACATACCATGCATGTTTTTGGGATGTGGGAGGAAATCGGAGTACCCGGAGAAACCCACGCAGGCACGCAGAGAACATGCAAACTCCACACAGGCGGGGCCGGGATTTGAACCCTTGTCCTCAGAACTATGAGGCGGCTATGCTAACCAGTCCCCCACCGTGCCACCTTAAGACAAATCATTTCGGAAAAATAAGAAGGATATATATATATAGTCAGAACCATTTGTTATTTCACTGAGGAACCCAATATTGTCCAACAACATCACTACCATGGTTCCCACACTCTCCCTTCCAAAATAAATGTCGTCTCGACATTTTGACTGTCTCAGAGAAAATTTGTCAACAACCGCTGAGGAATGGAAGTCGTTGGAGTCAGTCTGTGGCCCCACAGTCTTAAGCATGGCATCTATCTCCAATTTCACGCATGTCAGTCGAAGACGTCACTGGCCAGGTGATATCTGTGTTATACTCCGTTCTTTATACAGGCAATGTATCTCAGAGTGAAAGGCTCCCATAACCTCATTAACTAACACATAAAATACTGTATGCCTCACATACACATATTTCTTTATATGGGTCAAGTTCTTGATATCTGGTACAGTGTCTCTAATAATGTGCAACAAATAACTTCCACACTTCACTGTGACATTTAACTCATGCTATCTGCTTAATATTGAAATTGCTTAATATTACAACAAACTCAGTGTCACTTTGACTATCACTTTGAACTGCGAAAACTACTTGTATCTTTGTGTGACTGAGGGTTAACCTAGAGTAAGGTAAGTCGTAAGTGTTTTGGGTGGCCGTCTGTTTCGAAAAAGATGCTTTCTCAGATGTGACGGCTGTGGGTCAGTCTCTCTCGCCTGCTTCATCACCTCCCTCCCTGCGTCCATCTCCATAGATGACAACTGTCTCTCAGGCTCCACCACACCACCATCATCATGATCACCGACGCCTGATTGCTCATCTCTTTCATCGACCTGATCTTCCCTCATTCTTGGATGAAATTCTTCCGCTTCAACTTGCAGCTGATGTCTTGGCTGGCCCAATGTTTCAACTGGATGAGTGGTCATACCTCTCCAACCATCGACATTGTCTGAACTGCTTTCTGAATCGGTCTCTTCCTGTCTTAACTGTCTTTTCTGCCATCCTTTTGGCATTGAGATTTGTTTCTTTTCTTCCTTTGTATCCAACATTTCCTCTTCCACATGCAGAAAGTTGCAGGGCAGTAGAGGTTCGTGTCCTAGTGCCCTTCCAGAACCATTCTCTGGTGGAAACACATAGACTGGACGCTTCTGTTTGAGGCAACTTCACACCTGTGTCACAAAATGAGACAGCTCTCTGCATATGTGGCCAATAAAATTGTTCACGAATGAGGCTCAGTTTCCACTCACACCCCAAGATGTCCTATTTTTTCATACAGTTCCTGGTAGACCAGTTGATGAAATGATGCAGGAAGTACTAACTGAGATCGAGTTGTAGATTTCCTTTACAAGGTACCGCCCTGGTTGACGCATAGCTTATTCCTTTCCCTTAAGAAGACAGATACGTCGTTCTTCTCTCTCTCTCTTTTGAAGAGATTTATGTTAAAATGGGTGTCATTTGTTCTTTTTCAACTCTGGAACACTGCGGAAATGATAACGGGACACATCCATGGTTGTCAACTTCACGCCATGTTTCTGATAGCAGCGCAAGACCTCTCTTAGGTCATGGAGGTGATCTTGAAATGACGGGCTGTGGACAAGATTGTCATCTAGATATGGCTGGGACGTTTCATCTCTCAATCCTTCCAGGCACTCCTCCATACTACGCTGGAACTCTGCTGGAGCCAAGAACAGACCAAAGGGGATCCTTATCCACTCATATAAATTCCAAGGCATTATGAAAGCGATGAGTGGTCTACGACTTTCTTCCAGGAATGCCTGACGGTATATACCTTGCCCTGGTCCAACACGGAGAACCATGCAATTCCACTCAGACTGTTCAGCATATCTTGTACACGAGGGATGGGGTGGCAATCTGGAATAGACTTCTATTTAACTCAGGATACTCCATGCATAGATGTAGACTGTCATCCTTTTTTCGTATACATACAATGGGTGATGAGTATGGGGATCGAGATTTCTGGATCCATCCACGATTCAGTAGGTCCTCTAAATACTCCTTCATCTCCTTGTGAAGTGGAGATGAAGGGGGGGGGGGGGGGTCCCATAGATCCTCTTTGTTATTGTTCAACTGTTGGTCATTTTCTTCACCTCCACTTGCTCTGTTTTTTTCTGTTGGTGCGAACTGCTGCAGGTGTTGGTCCACCCTCTTTGTTTCCACTTGTTGACTTGTTTTTGCTTACTGGTCTGACATCCACAGGGTAAATGGACTTCCTATCACTGTGCGAGGAGTGAGAGTGATGTCATGGGTACTTTTGTTTGTGACTGGGATGGACACTTAGGACAAGTGCCCCTTTGGTAGGCGAATCACACTTTCTTGAACCTTGACCCCTCCTGGCAACTCTGAGATTCCAAAGAGCTCCAGTTTAAAGACAACTTCCTGGTCTGTAAGGTGGGCCCCTGTTCTCACACTCCACTTGATCTCTTTTGTCTGACCAGTTGGAATTAGTCTTTCGTCTCCCCACTTTGACCAACCCCTCCTTGTCATCTTGGTCACTGCTACGTACAATGTCAATCAGCCCAGTTGCTTTTTTACAGTTAACGGCAAATGCGTCTCTAACAACGGCAAGTGTCACATCTGGTTGCTGTTCGATTCCATAACAAACTCACTGTTTGATCCCATTATAGCCAATAATCGGTGGGTCTGCTACCTCTGGCTCATTCGATACCAGCACAGGCACAAGCATCCCTGGATTTGGGCTATTGTGCAATCCCATCTTGAATTTCAGCTCCACCCATCCAGCAAATGTTATTGGTGTCTGATTCGCTACTCTTCCCACAAGAGTCTCACCTTCACCCAAGATGTCTTCTCAGCTTCTTAGCCTGGTTTTCGGAAGGCACGTTTTTCTCCAGTTCTCATTCATAATGGTGACCTGTGAACCTGTATCCCACAGTGCTTTTGTTGGTACTCCCTCAAAACTACAGTCTCCAATGCATTTTTCCCCGATAACAGCTTTTAACTTAGCGTACCGACACAATGAAAGATGGCTTGTATACGTAGCTCCTATGGTCTGTTTAGCATTGGCATCTTTGGCTAACTCAGTTTCCAGCTGTCTAATTTTCTCACAAAGAAGCTCATGAGTCTTTGAATTTGGCACGCCCTTTGCTGGGGCTACTGGTTTTGGCGGAGAGACCATCTGAATGGTTACATTCATGCCATCAGATTTTTCCCCATACAGCTTCTGCCCCCTACAGCCTCTAGAGAAATTTCTTGACTGCCCACACTTAAAACAGTGTTCACATTGGTCATCAATGTCCTGCTCCTGACACACTCTGCACCCTCTCTTAGCCCTTCAAATTGTTTTCATCTGCCCTTGAGGATGAGCTAGATTTCTTCTGATTTCAGCCATTTTCACTTGCAGCAACCTGACAGTTTCATGAAGTCCTGACTCTTTGGAAGTATCCGAGGTTTGTGCATTACGACTCTTAGGCCTTGCAACTTCCGCTGACTGTTCTTGAACCCCGACTCTGGCTGCAGCTGGACTCTGGCTTGATCGACTGACTTGAACTTCTGCATGTACTTCATTGACTTTTGAGATGTTTTTCCTTTGCTTCGACTGCCTCTCTACTTCAACACTAGCAGCCTCGTTCATTTTCTCAATCAAAATCTCTTCTGTTACTCTCAGGCCATCGAGATAGGGTTTAAACTGAAACTTTACGTGATCACTTAACAGCCCAGTACTAACTGACCTCAAGAATTTCTTTTGAACCAGCTCTGTACTGTGCTGTTCATCTGATCCTCCATCTCTTGAAGCAATTAACAGCCTTTCCTTGAACTCAATGGCTCTAAAGAGAGAGTTTTGAGGGGACTCCCTGTTGTCTTGTGGAATCCTCAGCAGTCTGTGGTAAAGGTCAGTTGAACTGTCTTCCTTAAAATATCCCTTAAGTATGGTCCTCAGTTGCGGAAGGGTAAGGTCCCTCTTTATCTCCAGCAGGACTCAAAGCTGGACTTATTACCTTCACCACTGCTTCAATTATCTCAGTTTCACTGTGTCCCTTGCTGAAGCCTCGGTCAATCTGATGCATTAAGTTGGTGAATGAGAGTCTGTCTTTTTGTCCCTTTTCTCCAATCTGTCCACCAATGTTAAATTATCTCCTGATTGTGACTTTCGGAAACCTGTTCACAGCTGGAGGCATCAAGATTTGGTCGAACGGGGTTGAAATCACCTTTTCACTGAACCTCCTCACTTCCTCTTGAAGCACTTGGCTCTTTAATAGTAGCTGTGAGCATTTCTCTGACAAGCTAACTTCATCACCTGGTTCATGGCTGTGCTGTGCCGTCCTCATTGTATTTTCCTCTTCGTCACTATTTCCCACATTTTGTGTTTGCTCAGTGGGTTTTAATATTTTTCTTAGGTAACACGTTGCAACTTCATATTCTTCTTCATCAATAACACTGTCCATAGATTCCCTAATGTTTCTGATTAACGCTCGCTTTGTTGTGATATTTTCACTTTGGATTTTGGCCTCCATGCACACATGCTTTAGCTGGTCAAGTTGTAAAAGCCAGAATTTGTGAGACACTATCTCTGCCAGCTCCTCTAAATCCATTGTCTATGACATCACCACACCTCCGCTGCTACGTGCTCTTCTACTCCTCTCAACATGCACGGCGCGTGTGCGGGTGCCCCTGAGTTTGCGCTCCATCTTCACCAGGGTGGCATGTGTAAAAATCACCATGAGCTAAGCGTCAGTCATCCCAGCGGTGCCTCCAATATTTGTCGCACACATGGATATAAATAAATACAAGCATGCGGGGGGTTTTGAGAAGTGATCTCCTTTACTGCAACACGCACACATCAGCAACAATTACAGCCATTATAGCTGGATACTGTCTACTGCATTTTACAGGACCCTTTTTCCTGGTTTGAAGGACCCCATAGCTGTCTCAGGTGCCTTTATGAACTTCAACAACTCTTTTTATGATTAGCCACTAGTAAATTACTGTGGTCACTGTACATAAACATATTGTAACAAAATTAAACATACAAAAATTACATGGTAGGAAGCATTTATGTTATTTCACTTAGGAACCCAATATTGTCCAACAACATCACTACCATGGGTCCCACATATGTTTCTCTTTTTAAACTCTGATTGCCTCATCTTTGTATCATTGGAGCTGACATGTACATAGCTGAGTCCCTAGTGTTTTTAGCTCCATGCTGGTGTTTAGGCCTATTGCGAATCAGCTCCCCAAGGCTAGCGTCAATGTTGGTTAGTCTGGGCCCAGGAATAAACATTACATTGGCTGAGTTTTTAAACTTGATGTTACAAGTGATGGAGTCACCTATGACTAACGTGTGGGAGCCAGTAAACTGAGTAGGAATAGGACTACCTCAAGGAGTGAATCTTATGTGCGTCTGAACAGACTCTTCGCGGTTAGCTAGCTGCTTGGGGCTAATGCTCACAGGGCTAGTAGTAAGATTCAAAAGAGCCTTACAAAGTTAAAACAAAGGTAAGAGTAAAACTTAAAAATGTCAGGAGATGGGGAAAAGCGTTAAAACTTAGTCTCTCGGATGCACACAGCGTCGAGTGACCGGAGCAGCGTCTGATGTCACTTCCTCTTCTGATGTCACTTCAAGGCTCTCCCCTGAGCACAGAGCCAGAGAAGAGGGTGTCATGTGTGTGTGTTCCGGGTTTTGTCCTCCCCCCTGTTTCACACACACCTGCTCCTGTGAGCATCTTCACCACCTGTGCCTCGTTCACCCTAATTACCCCTTGTATTTAACCTCGTGTCTCATTCCCTCTCGTTGCCAGTTCGTTGTACCTTGTCGTCGCGTTCCAGCATTCCTTGTTTCCGCGTCACAGACTCACAGTAAGACTTGACCCTGTTCCGATTATCGACCGTGCCTCTTTGCCTCATGTTTTTGGATACTGTTGCCTTTCTTGGATTGCCTGCCTGTGTACCGACCTATGCCCGTCGATTACAGCTCTCTTTTTGGAAACTGTCCATTTGTTTTGGAGTCGTGCATTTTTGGGTCCTATCCTCTGTTCCGTTCATGACAGAACGAACTGGCCATAACATGGAGCCAGCAGACTCAGACCCGGTGCGCAAAGCCCTTCAAGCACAGGGTCAACACCTCTGTAAGCTGGATGAGCAGATTGCTGCCCTTCACCTTCATCTAGAGGGACTGTCAAGGCATCAGGACAATATGATGAAACAGGTGGCCTCGCAGTTTGAACGTCTTATGAAAATTATTCAAGAGAAGAAACCAGTTGGCACCGTCATTTCCCACCTGACTGGTCGTGCGGAGGCGTGGGCTACTGCTGAATGGAGCCGAAATTCCGCCGCGTGTCATTTATGGGCTTTTTTCGTAAAGACTATGGAGCAAATTTTTCAATTTTCCACTCCAGATCGTGAGGCAGCTCGCTCCCTTGTCACCTTACAACAAGGCAAGCGCAGGGTGTCAGATTACGCGATTGAGTTTCGCATTCTAGCAGCTGAGAGTCATTGGAATAATCGGGCGCTACTCGATGCCTTTTTTCAAGGACTATCCCCCGCCGTCAAGGATGATTTAGTCCCGCTAGACCTGCCGACCGACTTGGACACTCTCATCGCTCTCGCCGTAAAGATCGACAAGAGGCTTTTGGATCGCGAGCTAGATGGAGATCGGCGGAGGGCTGCGTCACCGCGCACTTGGAGGACGAGCCTCGGTGAGCAGCCAAACCAAGGCAGATCCCCTGGTTCCGGTCTCAACCCACTGGCTAGCGTCCCCACGGATGAACCCATGCAACCGTCTCTCCCCTGAGGAACGTCAACCTACTCAAGCCAGCCCGGGATCTTGTTTTTGTGTGTGAAATTCCTGGCCTGCCTAGAGCTATTATTCACAGCACCTTGCTTCAACACTCGTTGGATACATCGTCTTGTGGTTATTTGGCTGATCTTTGTCCCTTCTACAGCTACCACAGTTTTGGCTTCAATGATCCACAGTTGTCTTCGATCAGTATCTCAGAACTTTACAGCGTGTGAAAGAATCAGAATCATCTTTATTTGCCAAGTATGTCCAAAAAACACACAAGGAATTTGTCTCCGATGGTTGGAGCCGCTATAGTACGACAACAGACAGTCAATTTACAGAACACTTTGGAGACAGAAAGACATTGACAAAAAAAGAAAAAAACAGTCACTGAGCAGTAAAGGGTTGCTAGTTATCTGGTAATGCCGGTCCATTTTTTTTATTTTTTATTTTTTTGACAATTGTGCAAAAAGATGCAGAGTTCTTTAGCACTTAGAGCAGTTTGAATGACTAATATTGCAATAGTCCGGTGCAATGACCAATGTAGAACCGAGACCGCTGTGTAGAACTGCCTCAGCAGCTCCGGTGGCAGGCCGTGCTTTCTCAGAAGCCGCAGGAAGTACATCCTCTGCTGGGCCTTTTTGAGGACGGAGTTGATGTTGGTGATGTTGAAACTGTCCTTTTCAAGTCTGCAGTAGAAGGTATTCAAGTCATTGGCTAGTGTGCTTTTGTTCTCAGCTTGGGGGGGGATCGTCGCTTGTAATTAGTCAGCGATTGGAATGCATGCCAGACTGATTTAGAGTCATTTGCGCTAAACTGTTTTTCCAACGCATAGTTCCTCTTTGCAATGTTAATTTCTTTAGTCAGCTGGTTTCTAGCTCGATTATACAGGACCCTGTCCCCGCTCTGATATGCATCCTCCTTTGCTTGGCGAAGCTGCTTAAGTTTAGCAGTGAACCACGGCTTGTTGTTGTTGAATGTGCGAAATGATTTTGTTGGTACACACACATCTTCACAGAAACTGATATAGGATGTGACAGTGTTCGTATATTCATCCAGGCTGCCTGCTGGATTTTCAAAGACACTCCAGTCTGTGCAGTCTAAACAGCTTTGATGTTCCATCTTGGCTTCATTGGTCCACTTTTTCACTGTTTTCACTGTAGGCTTCGCGCATTTAAGTTCTTGCCTTTACGTCGGTATTAAGTGAATTAAGCCGTGATCAGACGAGCCCAGGGCTGCACGAGGTATAGCACGGTATGCGTTTTTTACCGTAGTGTAGCAGTGGTCTAAAGTATTATTTTCCCTGGTAGGACAGTCGATGTGCTGCTTGTATTTAGGGAGTTCGCGGTTGAGTTTAGCTTTGTTAAAGTACCTGAGAATAATGAGGGGTGAGTCCGGGAGTTTTTTTTTCAATTTCGTTGACTTGTTCGGCGAGCGTGTTAGCTTGAGGCGGAATGTAGACTCCAGCCAGTATGAACGATGCGAACTCATGTGGCGAGTAGAATGGTTTACAGTTCAAGAACAGCGACTCCAAATGCGCGCTGCAGTGTGTGCTTAGCTCCTTGACGTCCGTACACCATTTTTCATTGATATAGCGGCATATCCCGCCACCCTTTGTTTTAGGTGCCTCTTTTACACGCACACACACATATGCGCACATGCACGTACTATACGTTCTCTCTCTCTCTTAAGTAATTTGACTTTGTTTGATCTGCTGTGCTTTATCTAACAATAATATTTCCGAGGTCATATTTCTTTCTCCCCGATGCCAGATATTGGCCGCCGTTTGGTTTTGGTTACCACTTATCTCTTTGCTTAAACATGCTTAACAAATAGTGCCGATGAATTGCTATTCAAGCTGATCTCATGAATATGTTTCTATTGTCTCAATGTCACCTTAGTGACAATTTAAATTGCCTTGTCAAATGAAGACACTTAACTTCCAAAGTACTGTACATGCAGTACAGTTGTGCGTGATGTTTTTCAGTGGCTAAAACCCGGATCCGTAAAGAATTAAATGAGTTCGTTACACCGAAGATTATTGATGGGGGTCATTGTAAGTGTCGTGGTTCGCATATTTGACATTTTCTTTAATTTGGCATGGGATTGATTCTTACTCAGCTTCCTCGTGACTCTGGAGTGTCATCTTGTAATTGTTTTTTTCTTCTTTTCAGGTGATGGGCTACTGGTATTTTGGTTCCACCTGGTGCTCTTTCTATTTGGCTCTGGATGTTTTATTTTGCACTTCATCCATTGTCCATCTTTGCGCGATCAGCCTCGACCGCTACTGGTCTGTCACAAATGCCGTTAGATACAACCGCAAACGGACACCCAAACGGATTAAAGTGATGATCAGTGTTGTGTGGCTGATCTCTATTGTCATCTCTTCACCACCTCTTCTCATGATGCACACAGAGCAGAGTTGCGACTTAATGGATGAGAACAAAGACCCCCAGAAGCAGGAGTGTCTACTCAACAACCAGACGTGGTACATCCTCTCTTCCTGCCTTGTGTCCTTCTTTGCACCAGGGGTCATCATGATACTAGTCTACTGTAAGATATACCGTGTTGCCAAACAACGAGCCACCGTGTTTGTGGCTAAGAATGTGTTGGAGCCGCAGCCATCCCAATCTGAGACCTGTTTCGGTGGTGCCCATAGGACCACCCAAGGCGGTAAAGCTAAATGCAGAAAATCCCAGCACGAGCTGGATAACCCAACAACTGAGAAAAGACACAGCTCTTCCAACATAGAGAGCAACAGCAGCAGCCACAAGAGAGGAGAGTTGGACAGTATTAACTTAGAGGAGAGGACCCGGGAAGATGACATAAAAACATTGTCCTCGTTTTCTGCTTCACTCCGCTTCTCCAGGAGAGCTGGTGGGAAGGGGAAAACAGGGGCGAGAAAGGGCACTGAGGGACCAGCAAGCAGATTGAAGCCTTCTCCTCCATCTTGTGCTTCCATTTCGTGGGTATCAACCGATCACTGCTCCCATCATTTTCTCCTCCCTTCTCCTGTGACGCTCCGAAGCAGACAGATGTCTTTGTCCAAAAACAAAGTGGCACAAATGAGGGAGAAGCGATTCACGTTTGTTCTGGCAGTGGTGATGGGAGTGTTTGTCCTCTGCTGGTTTCCATTCTTCTTTACTTACAGTCTCCAAGCACTCTGTAGAGAGAAATGCATGATTCCTGATGCTCTCTTCAACCTCTTTTTCTGGATTGGCTACTGCAACAGTTGCCTGAACCCAATCATTTACACTATTTTTAACCGAGACTTCAGGAGGTCCTTTAAGAAGATTATATTCCAGACTCATACACGAACGTAAGATGTGAATGTATTTGCTCAAATACAAATGTGTATACAGTTGTAGCCTAGTTTACCACTGTTTTATAATGTTCTGCATTAAAGGGCTTGCCATGTACACTGAAGATTTCTTTATTATCTACCTACTCAATAGTTCATTCAATTATCATTTTTTGTAGGGACAACATGGCAGAGCAAGATGACTATAAGATATTTGAAGGTTGGGGTTGCAAATTCAGCTATCTTAATGTTTAACAGTTCACATATACAGGTCCAACTACCAGTCTGAATATTAACTGAGGAAAATAGCTGCAGGGCAGTCATTCCCCTTGGATCTGTGAGATGTCTGCATACTATAATCCTAATATTGACACTAAAAAGGGATTTAGGAGGAATATAACACATGGTGAAAGAAAATATTGGTGACTAGATATTGGTGTCTCAAAGTACAGCGAGAACCAAAGTCGAGCACAGTCTGTTCTGTTCGACCTCCAGTTTTTTCAGTTTTCAAAACATTATTTTTTCAGAGGAATCAAATATATGACTGAGAGTTTAGTCATATATTTGTACACATAAGTGGAGATGTACCTCAGTAATTGAGTACATGCTTTGCATGTGTGCTGAATCCCGCCTTGGCAACACCATTTTAGGATGGTAGCTCATCAGTAAGGATTTTAGCTCTGGTACTCCAGTGTCACAATTTGTGTCATTATAAATATCATAATTTGTTAGCACATCATGGAGGTTTCCCTGTAATTTAACAACACACCGACAGTACATTCTGAGCTTTAACACAAAGTAAATACATAACTTAAAGTAACAGATCCAAATGAAAAATAGCAGTTTTTTTCAAAACACAGCAAGATTCAATTGACACCTTATAGCTAAATGCATTAAACATTCATGTGCAGCCAGCAGATTCACTGAGCTCCAGACAGAGAGAACAGGAAGCGTATGAAACAGCTTCTCAACATATGTCATCATCCTCATACTCATGGGTATCATAATAATTCCCTGAAGCTCAGCGCAAATTCATGGGGCGTGCTCCTGTGTACCAAGAGAATCTTTTACCTAAAGTAAAAGCAAAATCTCATCGTGAAGCATCCTTTTATTATTGTCCTCCGCACTGAAGGAAAACCCTTCCTAAAGATCTGAGAGGAGCCACTTGCATCGACATTTTTAAAGGCAAACCTAAAACTTGTGTTTTTTAATTAATAAATATATGAATTATAATATTTCATCATTATAATACCCCTCCTTGAGCCGTCACCTTGTCGTGGTGGAGGGGTTTGTGTGTCCCAGTGATCCTAGGAGCTAAGTTGTCTGGGGCTTTATGCCCCTGGCAGGGTCACCCATGACAAACAGGTCCTAGGCGAGGGACCAGACAAAGCACGGCTCAAAGACCCCTAATGATGACGACAAACAATGGACATCGTTTTCCCTTGCCCGGACATGGGTCACCGGGGTCCCCCATTGGAGCCAGGCCTGGTGGTGGGGCTCGAAGGCGAGCGCCTGTTGGCCGGGCCTGAACCCATGGGGCCCGGCCGGGCACAGCCCGAAAGGGTAACGTGGGTCCCCCTTCCCATGGGCTCACCACCTGTGGGAGGGGCCATAGGGGTCGGGTGCAGTGCGAGCTGGGCGGTGGCCCAAGGCGGGGACCTTGGCAATCCGATCCCCGGCTACAGAAGCTGGCTCTAGGGACGTGGAATGTCACCTCTCTGGCAGGGAAGGAGCCCGAGCTGCTGTGTGAAGTCGAGAAGTTCCGACTAGATATAGTCAGACTCGCCTCCACACACAGCTGGGGCTCTGGTACCAGTCCTCTCGAGAGGGGTTGGACTCTCTTCCACTCTGCCCATGGTGAGAGGCGCAGAGCAGGTGTGGGTATACTTATTGATCTGTTATTGGACTTCTGTGCGCGTCACGGATTGTCCATAACGAACACCATGTTCAAGCATAAGGGTATCCACACATGCACTTGGCACCAGGACACCAGTTCGATGATCGACTTTGTGTGGTCGTGTCATCGGACTTGCGGCCGCATGTCTTGGACACTCGGGTGAAGAGAGGGGCGGAGTGTCAACTGATCACCACCTGGTGGTGAGTTGCTCCGATGGTGGGGGAAGATGCCGGTCAGACGTGGCAGGCCCAAACGTATTGTGAGGGTCTGCTGGGAACGTCTGGCAGAATCCCCGTCGAAGGAGTTTCAACTCCCACCTCCGACTCAGAACTTTGCTCATGTTCCGGGGGAGGCTGGGGACATCGAGTCGCGAGTGGACCGGTTCCGCGCCTCCATTGCTGAGACGCCGACCGGAGTTATGGAATGAATTTTAAAATTGTATTATAGTTTGTGTTATGACCTCGGCTCAAAGGCCACAACAAAAAGGGAGAAAACACCGTGTATCAAGATTTTTCAAAAAGATGCTTTATTAAAATACATAGATCAAATCAAACCCAATTAAACAAAATTAGACCAAACTTGAAATAAAGTATATTCATATGTATGTGAATAATCACCAGTGGATAATGGTTCAAAGGGAACACTGCAAACACTCATCACTACAAACAATCATTTATTTACAAAAAAAAGGCATGTTTGATAATCAAGTGGGGCACGCGAGAGCGCATAAGCCACAACATTGTCCTGACCTTTGACATGCCTCATATCAAAACTGTAGCTCAGGAAGGGATGGTTAAGGTCAGTTTGGATGACAACAGGATCACCACCACCACCCACGTAAACCTCAAACGGCTGAAGGGTCCAGATGGGGGCCAATGATTTCTTCTTGATAACTGAATAATTTAGCTGGTAAGAGTTAAATTATCTCGAGAAGTCGAAGACAGGGCTATCAACCCCTTCCCTCTCCTGTAACAAAACCACTCCAGAAACTACTAAGTTGGCATCCACCTCCAGTTTAAACGGCTGGTCTAAACGAGTCACGATTAAAACTGGTGCCACACACAATAGGGACTTCACATTTGCCAAAGCTGTCTGGCACTCCACAGACCACAGAAATGTGGTTTGACCTTTCAGCAAATCAGCAACTTCCGAGGAAAGGTTTTGATAGAAAGCTTAATTGGATCCGACCATACCAAGGACACGCATCAGTTCTTTTTAGGTTACAGGTGTAGCGTAAATCGGTTACCAAATAAATTGAATTAATTTGTCGAGGATTCACGAAGAACTGCCTGCAATTCCTATCATGACCACGAGTGAGATCAGATGATCTATACCGATTAAAAGGGGCACCACGTTGCTTTGTTTTCTATCAGGTCTAAACAATAACAAAACCTCATCAAATTAGTTTTCTGAAGGTTTGCTATAATGATATGAGTAACTACTTCTCTGACTTTAGAGGACCCTACAAATATCTTTAATTTCAGACTGTTATGACAAAATATGGTATATATTCTTTTG
Source organism: Phycodurus eques (assembly GCF_024500275.1). Lineage (NCBI taxonomy): Eukaryota > Metazoa > Chordata > Actinopteri > Syngnathiformes > Syngnathidae > Phycodurus > Phycodurus eques. The sequence goes on from NC_084526.1 coordinate 4,889,879, forward strand.
TTATATTAGCCCATAGTTTCACCGATCCATCCCTTCTGAACAACGCTTATCCTGGTTAAGGTCACAGGGCGCTGGAGCCTATCCCAGCGGACTTCGGGCGAAATGTGGACTACACCCTGAACTGGTCACCAGTCAGTCGCAGGGCACATATAGACAAAGACAACCATTCGCACTCACATTCACACTATCACTGATTGGGAACTGAACCCACGCTGCCCGCACCAAAGTCAGGCGAGTGTAACACTACAGCAGCCTCCCTTTTCTCTCAAGGACAAAATAAGATACCTGTGTGAAAAGGTTTTTCTTCTTTTCTCATCTCCCTCCCATTTTAGTCTAACCGTGCGTGTTCTTCAGAGATGGGGAAAAGTGCGAAGCAACTACTGATTCCTCTCTTGACTGTCTCTCTCTGCAAAGATTTCATTAAAATGTCAAAAGACAAGATTGTTTCCTGATTTAATTCCAAAACAAACCTGGTGTCAGAAGTGAGATCTCAGCATTGACTGTCGGACCAGGGACCGGACAGAGACCGATCATCCAAGACAAGTAACTGTCTTGCCCCTTACCTGAGGCATTTGGACAGGGGGGCTGCCCGGCCCCTGAAAAACTGACTGTCGCCTCGAAATCCACACAGACCTGTGTTGTCCTCCAGATAAAGGTACGGTAAAATATTTCAACCATTTCTGATTTCACACAGTGGAAAGCAATCTACTGTGTTTGAAACAATCTTGCCTTTGTTCAACTTGCTATTTGCTCTCTCCAGCTTCCATTGAGATCCTGTGCAAGGCCAAGTTTAAAGTCCAAGGGAATACTACCTCTCAGAGTTAAGTTTGGGTGATAGTCTTTCTAAAAGCAGTCTTGTGTCTATTGTCTCCAAAACCACTGCAGGTTTAAAGTACAGAGGGGCTTTCTTTGCCCCCGAAAGCACCACAACAGTTTTGAAGTCCTGAGAGACGACAAATTTGAAGATGCTCGAATATTGTAGAAAGAGAAGCGCTTCCGATAACAGGTGAAATGGGCAGCGGGGAAAGCAAAAAAAGAGTAAGGCCGAATCACCAGTGTACATGTCACCTTTAGAACAACAAATTCGAGGATTTGGAACTTTTACAGAAAAATGTCAAATGTCTGGAAATGTGGTTGACTGGTAGATTTAGAGGTGAACAGGGTCAGAAGTTTTCTAAGAAAAACTAGATGTACAGCAAGTTACTGAAAACTGTGTATCAACTGTGGTTTAATCTGTTCGAGTTGGCCTAGGAAAGCATGTCAGGTTGCAGTCGTGAGCTGGGTTAGACAGTGGGCTCTACAACTCGATCACCCTATAACGAAGATCAAGGAGAGTGCAATCTGGAAGAAGACCAACAACACAACCGCCTCCTGCAACCCACAGCATGGCCCTTGACACACAGCACTGTGGTCCCGTACTCTCCTCACACAGCCTGCTGCCAGCACCCCACAAGAGCACCCACCTCCCTCCCGCCTAGTAGAATGCACTCGACAACAGCCTCATAGATAGCAAAGCATCGCTGAACCAGATTTGAAGAGGTTGAGGCCGGATACTGGACAAGGGAGGGGACGTTGAAGGGTTAGAAGTTGCTTTCATTGTGGAAAGAAGGGACATTGGATAGACGTATCAGAGATTGTCCGAAAAAGAGAAAAAAATAATAAAGGGCCAGACTTTTGCAGTCATGGTGGCGATCGATGGTGGGGGGGCCCAGTTCGTCCGACCTCTGGCTGACTCCCGGTGACCCCAAAGACAGAACTATGCTTAACTGGTGATATACAGACACACACTACATTCAACATTGCTGTTTCTATTCCCCACCTAGATGTTTATTCTGGGACCTCAGGTGTAGCAGTTTGGAACTGGTTGAACAAATCTACAGTGGTCTGGGGATGGTGTATCTTGGCCTGAGGCCTAAGGGACAGTGATCGAGGAATCACCTGCAATGTAGGACGGTTATTTGTCATATTTAAAGGTTTTGAAAAACTATCTCGCTAGTGGACATTTGGTCTGGGAAAAATAATTAAAATGCATTAATTGATAATTGAAAATTTTAAATATACCAAGGGTTTTATTTCAGGTATTAGATAAATCTAAATCCTGGTTAAACTCATGGTTAATTCTATTGATATAAATACATGATGAACACAAATGTGAAAAGCAATATATTAACTAGTTACTGTGAGGGGTGAGAATATCGGTTTTGTGAAAATGTGCAATTCGAAACATTGAGTTCAAAACCACAATTTGTTTGCACTCAGTGTTAACAGTTTTGTTTGAAACAATGTTAGTTTCAAATGTTGTGAGCAGAGCAAATTTATTTCAATAGCACTTTCATACGTTACAAAATGTAACACCAAGTGCTTTACAGAAATTAAAATGACGTAAAATTAAAAAAAGATATTTGAGACTGAAGACACAAGACTATCTGACTGACAAGACGTGTGTTCAACCTATGGATAAAAACGACTCGGTGTGAGTGACTGTGCGGTCTGCTGATTACTGGTGTGTTGATGTACAGTATATGTGTTGTGTTTGAGAGACGAATAGTGGAATCTTGTGTTTGGTGAAAGTGCATAGTTTGATTGATTATAGGAAGATCTGTTGTTCACTGTGGATACTGTATGTATCTGCATGTGTGTTATTACTTATGTAATGCGTTGTGAGCTGTTGCTGTAGGAGAAAAATAAGTTGTGGGAAAATGTTTTTTTGGAGGATTGGTGATTAACTAGTGTGACACTGTGATATTGTAGAGCAAGAGTTTTGCCTTCCTGCATGCCTTCTCGCGGTGGCCGCCTGTGAACAGGCTGTTCTCGTCGCATGTGACTACAGGGTATTCTCCGCTAACTTTGTGCGTTCCTCACTTTGTAAATTATTATTGGAGGGAACGCTCCTCTCACCTGTCTGCTGCGCGTTGGCTCCACTACAACACTGCTGTTGTGACAGTTAATCTTAACCTTGCACATCTGCATATCTCGTGTCGATCTTTCTGATACATTTTTACAAAACTCAAACTTAATGTTTTATTTTGATGGCTCCTCATCACGAGACCCTGACACGGGTTCCTGCCGCAGCGGCTTCGCTGTTGTTGATGACTTACGCGTTGTGACTTCCTCACCGCTCCCTTCTCATTACTCAGCGCTGACTGAAGCCTGCTCCCCAGCAGAAGTGAAATCTGTCACAATCTACACGGACTCTCGGTATGCCGTGATTCAGTGATTCACAACTTTTTTAAATCGGACGGTAAACCTATTCTTCACCATGATAAGGTTGTTGTTTCTCCTTTCTGTTATCACTGTCTGCAAATGTACAGCACACACCAACATGTCTGACCCTGTCTCTCAAGGGAAGGCACGTGCAGATGCTGCAGCTAAAGCTGCATCGCTCCTACCTCCTCCATCTTTCCACCTCTCCTCACTCAACCCCACCCTTGCATGCGCCTTTTCTTCTCACTGAACTTCACTCACTGTCTACTCCCAATGAACACACTTTGTGGCGACAGTGCGGGGCGTCAGTGATTTACGAACGGCTTTTGCACTTTTGCAGCTAATGATGGATTTTGTAGAATTGACACCCTGTAAAGGCAAAAAAACCACTGTGTAGTTATGGTGGACATGTTTTCGAAATGGATTGAAGTATTTCCGGTAATCATCAACCGTGCATCAATGGTGAAAAAACATTCCTGACTGAAATTATTCCGAGATGGGGAATCCCTGAAAAACTTTCCTCTGATGATGGCACACACGTCGTAAACATAGTGATGACCCAGTTTTCAAATAGGGTACAATTTGATCTCAGAACACATTGTAGTTACCACCCTCAATCTGGTGATTCATATACATCCTAGGCACAATTTATCTCCCTTTGAGATCCTTTTTGCAGGGCCTCCAAATGTCGGATTGAATCCCCCAGGCTTGCCGATGGACACACAGGTATTGCATGTCTTTGTCTAATTTGCGCCACAAGTCTTCTCAGTACTGCCCAGAGCAGCTGACAGAACCCCGCACAACATCAAACTTGACGACTTTGTGTTGATCAAGAACTTCCGGCGAAAGTGCTGGCTTGGTCCCTTTCAAGTCCTCTTGGTAACTCACACTGCTGTGAAAGTTGCTGAAAGAGCTACGTGGGTTCACGCGTCACACTGCAAGATGGGTCCAGCGCCTCCTGTGGTCCCGACTCCTCCTCCTTGACCTTCTGCAAGCGATGGTCAAAAAGCCCGGCCTAACATAGTTGTATACTGACCGTGACCGGAAAGGAGCAGCTTGCTCTAAGGATGGTTCACTTTTAGTATACACTTTTAGCTACAATCAGTGCTGGTCACTGATTGCAAGGTGACACTCAGCAAAGGGTTGCATGTTGATAGGTCATAAGATGAGCAGAAGATAGGTCATGACCTTCAAGCCAGGCAACGATCCATCACCTCATCAGTTGCGCGTATACTGCACACACTTTTTTACTGTGTCACAGTGGAGTTTTTAAGCTTCCGCTGTGGTTTCTTAGTATTATAATTGAGGTCTATTGAGAATCAGACTTAATCAGTCAAACAGAACAAAGTTTCTAGAAGGGCCAGAGAAACAAAGACAAAAGATAAAGCACTAATTGTAAAGAGGATGAGAGAAGTAAATCATTACAATGAAACATTAAATATGAGTATTGCATGGGGCTGTAGTGCTACACCCTGTGAGGGAAGGACAGGACAAGATAGAACAGGAGAAGGAGCATGCAAGACAAGTGTCATGAACCCGGCTGAACAACTGAAGTGTGGGATTAATTATGTAAATTATAAAAGTCTACTGGACGAGATTATAAATTGAGGGATACACAAGCGATTTGCATATTCATGAGTTATTTGTCGCAGTAAGTGCGTGACCCCACACCCAGTGAAAGAGTCCTTGGGGTGTGTGCCTGCGGATACATGCAGGTCAATTGACACCGTTTTACATGCACGAAGACTGACAGAAGTGTCCTGTAATTGCTGTGGCCGCACCACAGAGGCTGAGGACCCCACCCAATCAATCGAGGAGTGGAATCAGACCCAGGGGTCCACCGAGAGCAGCCCGGTGGACGGGACAAGTCCCACACCGAGGGACCCAGGGCGGTCCACCGGCCCCACCGAGGCGCCCCGACAACTGGCCACCCAGTGGGGGCCGCAGGGACCCAATGCCACAGCCATACCCCCACCTACCCCGCCAACCACCCCCCTCCACCCTCAGGAGAGCCAGACGCCCCCACCCGCAGGGCCCGCGATGCAGCCAGTCTCCGCCCAGCCCGAGGGCGGGAGTGTGTCCCTTGTTTGTTGGAAAGGAAGGCGGATAGAGGCCTCTGTGGTTTATTAATTGTTGTGATCAATATGTGCATTGATCCTCCCACTTTGACAGTTGACACAATTTTGTATCTTAAAAGTCGTGGCAACTATGACGAGCTTCTTTGGTTACATGCCATCGCCAATACCTATCATTTTATCATCTTGCTGATTTGCGCTGAAATTTAACCTGATGGATTGTATTTTTTTAAACTAAAATAACAAGCAAATTCAATGCATTTATCTGCTGTTAGGAGTTCTGGACCTATCTGATTCGGGAGGTGGGGGGGAGGGGTGTGAGCTTGTCAACCACAGCAAACAGAGTGCGAGTATTGTTGAAGTTCTTACTGATGATTTCAGAAAGGATTTGCTGTCTAACGCTGACTAACTCTTGGTTAAAATGACAAAGACTTTGTCTGAAGAGGTCATAGTCAATTTGGAGTTTACTTTTTCACCGCTTATGTTCTGCTTTCCTAGACTTTGATTTAGAGGCCTTTACCATCATAGTGCGCCTTCACGGTGTTCTAGGTCGCCTCAAGATTGTCTTTTTAATAGGAGCGACAGCATTCATGACATTTGAGATTTTCCAGGAGAAATTATCCAAATGTTCATCAACTGTCTCTGCATTTACAGTTTGTGGCACAGCTATTGTCTCCATAAGCAATGGTGATACTCTCATTTATGTATCTTTTCTTAATAGACATAGAGGTTGTCTTAACTTTTGGAAGAATCTGTAATTCAAAAAATACACAAAAATGGTCAGAAATAGCCATATCCTTAATGTCAGTTGATAGAATTTCAACATCTTTAGAGATGACCAGGCCTAAGATGTGACCTTGAGTGTGGGTTGGACTCTTAATATGTTGAAGTCAAATGTGTCTTGTATAGCAGAGAGCTCTTTAGATTTTTTTTTCCCATGTTATTGTCAACATGAATGTTAAAGTCTCCCGTTATGACAAAATAGTAACTGACAGCAGTTCTGAAAAATCCTCCATAAATTTTCGATTGCATCTTGGAGGTCTATAAATTATTAAAACAATAACCTTTGGGTCACCTTTAACTAAAAAACTGAGATATTCAAAAGAGCTAAAATCACCCAGTATAATTTCTTTACACTGAAATAATGACTTTAAAATAACAGCAATACCACTTCCTTTTTTCCCTATTCAACACTTCATAAAATTAAAATTTGCTGGTGTTGCCTCATATAAAATGTTATTACAGCTGCTTTCCGTTAACCACCTTTCATTTAGTAACAAAAAGTCCAGATCATACGTTGTAATGATGTCAGTGACCTGATATTGAAAAAAGCTAGTCTTGCAGCGATAACTGGAGACAATGGTTTGATAGATTCACATTTTTTCCTCACTAAGTTTGTAGTTTTACTTTTTTTATGCCATATTTATTTGACCAGCTTTATGTCCCTTGTAATTACAGGGATTAAAAATGCCTGATCTCCATAGGGGTCTGACTTATTCTGGAAAAGACCCCGCAGATATCAGTCAGATTCGCAGATAAGATTCTTTATGGGTGTAGGAGGGACCCTTTGCATTTTAGTGGATGGTGGTTTCAGGCGAGGGGGGATGGGAGGAAGATCTTGGCGTGGTGTGGGCTGGACTCCAATATTAACAATAGCCTTCACCCTGTCTGTCAGACCTAACATGGCATTTAGGCTAGTAGAAAGTGAGTTTTGCGTTGGGATTTGCTCAAATGGAGCAGGGAGGGGTGTGGGAGATTGAAAGTGCTGCCTCATTTCATTTCGTTCATCCAATTCGTTGAATGATGCTGATAAATCCTTCTGCGCCTCGTGTCGGCTTATCTCTTGTTCCTCCGATTGTTTGGGAACAACTGCATATTTTTGTCCTTCAGCTGTGTCAACAAAGCCCGTGATTTCCTTTTGGGCCACTGAATGACGTACACAGTAAAAAATGTTGGCAGCCAACAACTTAACCCCTGGTCTATTTACACGGAAACCGTCTGCCTTGTAAAGATGTCTGTTCTCCCCCCCAAAAAGCGGAAATTGTCAATGAAATACAGGGATAGTGCAGTATACACTTCTTTGAGCCACTTACCTAATTGGCTGAGCCTACTGAAACGTTAATCTCCAACTCGTACCGTTGACCGTTGAAACCTCAGCCACCAAACATTGCACTTTTGTTAGAAGATCGATTAAATCTCACTTCAGTACCTCTGATTGCTGTTTGACAACATCCAGGGCCCCTGCATTTATAATGACAGATTTCACAGTTGGGTGCTGATTTGTGATGTCCAGGATTTTATTTATTTATTATTTATTTATTTTTAGACATCAGACACCATGTCATTGGTAAAACACAGTACTTTGGTGGTGTTCTCGCTGCAAAAAAATCTCACATCCTTGACAGCTCCATCACCAACTATTAACGTTTGGGGTGCCATTTTTTTCTTGTATGATTTAGTTTCTTACCTTTCAGCGGTGGTGGCGGATGAGCATTCTTGGCCGGGGTCTCCTAAAAGTGGCTCAAATCTATCTGTAAGTCTGATGTCAATGTTTTGCATTGACGTGCATCCTTTTTTCTTGCTCTTCGCTGTAGCGACTGTCCACAGCTGCTCACTCAGGGTGGAAACAGCACGTGATGCAGGCCAGCCAGATTCGTCTATAATCTGCTGGTGTTGTCTCCTCCCTTTTAGATGTTGTCCCATATCTTTGGGGTTTGCTCCCAGTAAATTCCAGGGAGAATCAGAATCAGAATCAGAATCAGAATCATCTTTATTTGCCAAGTATGTCCAAAACACACAAGGAATTTGTCTCCGGTAGTTGGAGCCGCTCTAGTACAACAAACAGTCAATTTACAGAACACTTTGGGGACATAAAGACATTGACAAAAAACAATTGTGCAAAAAGATGCAGAGTCCTCTAGCACTTAGAGCAGTTCGAACGACTAATATTGCAATAGTCCGGTGCAATGACCATTGTGCAAAGGGCGCTGAGACTTCAAGGAGTGTATGCGGTTTAAAGTGACGAGTAGTGCGATCATCTGGGACAATGTCGGTTGTGCAAATGTTACAGATACTCCTCAATCAGTGTGCAAATGGAGCAGATGCTACTCTGGCATGAGTGGCCAGTATATGCAAATAGTGCAGCATGGCGAGACAACTACAGTGAGTGCACAAGTAATAAATAATTGGCCCCACAGAAATGTGACAACGAACTCAAGTCAAAAAATTGCCAGCTTGTTGTAATGGAATTATAGGTTAGGTGTTTAAGAAGTTGATCGCAAGAGGGAAGAAGCTGTTGGAATGTCTACTAGTTCTAGTTTGCGTTGATCGGTAGCGCCTACCTGAGGGAAGGAGCTGGAAGAGCTGGTGACCGGGGTGCAGACGGTCCGAGAGGATTTTGCACGCCCTTGTCTTAGTTCTGGCAGCGTGCAAGTCCTCAATGGTGGGTAGGGGGGTACCGACAATCCTTTCAGCAGTTTTGATTGTCCGTTGCAGTCGGAGTTTGTCCTTTTTTGTAGCAGCACCAAACCAGACTGTGATGGAAGAACACAGGACCGATTCGATGACCGCTGTGTAGAACTGTCTCAGCAGCTCCGGTGGCAGGCCGTGCTTTCTCAGAAGCCGCAGGAAGTACATCCTCTGCTGGGCCTTTTTGAGGACGGAGTTGATGTTGTTCGCCCACTTCAGGTCCTGAGAGATTGTAATTCCCAGGAACTTGAAGGTCTCGATGGTTGACACAAGGCAGCTGGACAACGTGAGGGGCAGCTGTGGCGAAGGATGCCTCCTGAAGTCCACGATCATCTCTACCGTCTTGAGCGTGTTCAGCTCCAGGTTGTGTCGCCCGCACCACAGCTCCAGCCGCTCCGCTTCCTGTCGATATGCAGACTCGTCACCGTCCTTGATGAGGCCGATGACAGTGGTGTCATCTGCAAACTTCAGGAGCTTGACAGTCGGGTTCGCTGAGGTGCAGTCGTTCGTGTAGAGAGAGAAGAGCAGCGGAGAGAGGACACAACCTTGGGGCGCCCCAGTGCTGATGCTGCGTGTGGATGAGGTGGCCTCCCCCAGCCTGACCTGCTGTGTCCTGCCCGTCAGAAAGCTGTAAATCCACTGGCAGATGGCAGGTGAGACGCTGAGCTGGAGAAGCTTGGTTGAAAGGAGTTCAGGGATGATGGTGTTGAACGCTGAGCTGAAGTCCACGAACAGGATCCTCGCGTAGGTCCCTGCACTGTCGAGGTGTTCTAGGATGAAGTGCAGTCCCATGTTGACTGCATCATCCGCAGACCTGTTCGCTTGGTAGGCAAACTGCAGGGGGTCCAGCAGGGGACCTGTGACACTCTTGAGGTGGTCCAGCACGAGACGTTCAAAGGACTTCATGACCACAGATGTCAAAGCGACAGGCCTGTAGTCATTCAGACTAGAGATTGCAGGTTTCTTGGGGACTGGAATGATGGTGGAGCGTTTGAAGCAGGATGGAACTTCGCACATTTCCAAAGATCTGTTAAAGATCTGAGTGATGACTGGAGCGAGCTGGTCCGCGCAGACTTTGAGGCAGGATGGGGACACATGGTCCGGTCCTGTTGCTTTGTTAATCTTCTGTTGTTTGAAGATGCGTCTCACATCCTGTTCATGGATGGTTAACGCAGAAGTCAGAGGTGTGGTTGTGGTCGCGGGTGCGGCCGGGTGGGTGTGTGGAGTGAAACTGTCCTTTTCAAATCTGCAATAGAAGGTATTCAAGTCGTTGGCTAGTGTGCTATTGTTCTCAGCTTGGGGGGATCGTCGCTTGTAATTAGTCAGCGATTGGAATGCACGCCAGACTGATTTCGAGTCGTTCGCGCTAAACTGTTTTTCCAACTTTGCTGGATGATCAACTTCTGGATGATCCATTACCGTTTCCACAGTCCACATCCGTCCTCTTTGTTGAGTGGCTGTCTGTCAACACACTTCTGCTAACCATTTTGAGACATGGGTCGAATGGTTTCATTCCCCGACTGTCCATTTACATCCACATACACTTCAAGACAGTGTATTTTCGTTTCCGGGATTGACATCCTCTGCAGCAGTCCGTGATAGTCTTAAGTGGAAAAGGGAGACATCTTGATTGCTGGTCTTGTTGCTAATAGCAGGCTTGTGCTAATTAGTAATGGTGAGAGGGTATCAGAAAAAATTGGAATATGGCAACAACTGACTGTATCTACAAAATAGTACAGTGCCATAGGTTTAAAAATATCCAGGAGACGCCGCTTCTAATGTTTCTAGAAGAAAAACAAGCTTATTGGCAAGGAAAAATGTAAACAGGGGCGAAGCAAGCAGAGTGAGCAAAAAAGCATCTGCACTGTACGTTCCAATGTTTTAAATATCACAGTTTTTTTTCCGGAAGAGGTACAGGATCTAAATTATTTAACTCTGGAAGTTTTGCTGAGATATTAATGCTTAGATATTTGATATTCCCTTATTTTTGTTCTTCTTTTTTTCTTGTGGGAGCAGTATGAAATCATTTTGCTTCTCATTACAACCTTCCCTGTTTTCCAAAGTAAGGATGCAGCAGTGACGTGCGGTGAGGTTCATGATTGGTGAGGCACTGACTACGTCACGTGACGTCTGGAGCTCCACTGTGCACTTTTAGTGGCTTTTCTGGTCGATAAGAAAAACTAAATGTCACACACTAAATTAAATATATTAGTCTGTTAAACATCAGTAAGTGCAGTACATGTGTGATAAAACGTATATTATTGCCGATGTAATGAGGAAACACCAATGTCTCTTGTTTGAAGCCACAGACCAATCACAGCCTGCCTGAATGGATGTGTGGGTGGTCTCTTGAAGCATCATGGTAGCGGTGACTCAAAATGACTTGTTGACTTGTGATTCAACTATGAAATAATTGACATTATTGGATTGAAAAAGAAAATCAATGTAAAGCACGGACCATAGAACTAAAATGGAACAATTTAATGAAATTATAAGGTTTTATTTACTATTCACATGCAGTGGAAAGGAAAGACCACCAGGGGCCAGTGAGGCTCTGGCTCACTTGCCTACCCTGACCCCACGTCACTGGGATGGAGATATAGTAGTGTAATCTTTCATATCTAGATAATCTTTCCATTCCTTCCGTACAAATATATCAAACTCTGGATCTTTCAGGATAAATTTTAAAGTGCCAGGTTGGAGAAGATATCATGTTTTATTGAAGTTTGAGGCAGAGAGAAATTGGAGCGTGATCGCTGATTATTATTGGATGTATTTTGGACGTACTGTTTTATTATTTGTAAGTAGTCAATTCTGGAGAAGGAGAGGTGTACTAAAGACACTTTTTTTTTATTTGCCAGATGACAGTGTGTCCAAAATCTTGCATATATTCATCTGATATTTGGGAAGACTGTTATTGTTTTTTTGTTTTTTTTTAAATTTGAGTGGTCGATGGTTGGATTAAGTGCTATATTAAACTCGCCACCTGTAATAATTGTTGAATTAGCTGACAAATTGGTCAGATGTGAAAAACGTGTGTGAATAAAAGATGGATTATCAATATTAGGGGTGTATACATTAACTAATGTGTCTGATTTGTTAAATATAGTAGTATGAACAATTATGTATCGGCCTTCTGGGTTAATTATTGTGCTATTTAGTGTAAAATGTAGGCTACAGTATATCAATCCAGCCATCCATCCATCCATCCATCCATTTTCTTCCACTTATCAGAGGTCGGTTCGCAGGGGCAGTAGCTTTAGCAGGGAAGCCCAGACTTCCCTCTCTCCAGCCACTTCATCCAGCTCTTCCAGGGGGATCCCCAGGCGTTCCCAGGCCAGCCGGGAGACATAGTCGCTCCAGCGTGTCCTGGGTCAAACCCAGGGTCACTTTCTGGTGGGACATGCCCAGAACACCTCACCAGGGATGCGTCCAGGAGACATTAGTCAGATGCCCGAGCCACCTCATCTGGCTCCTCTCAATGCAGAGGAGCTGTGGCTCTACTCTGAGCCCCTCCCGGATGACCGAGCTTCTCACCTTATCTCTATGCGGGGGAAATTAATTTTGACCGCTTGTATCTGGGTAATTGTTCTTTTGGTCACAACCCATAGCTCGTGACCATAAGTGAGGGTAGGAACGTAGATCGATCGGTAAATTGAGAAGTTCGCCTTTCAGCTTAGCTCCTTCTTCACCACAACAGACCGATACATAGTCCACATCACTGCAGATGCTGCACCGATCTGCCTGTCAATCTCCTGTTTCATTCTTTCCTCATTCGTGAACAAGACCCCAAAATACTTGAACTCCTTGACTTTGGGCAGGATCTCATCCCCGACCTGGAGAGAGCACTCAACCCTTTTCCGACTGAGGACCATGGTCTCAGATTTTGAGGTACAGGTTTTTATCTCAACTGCTTCAGTGGAGATCACAGCTTGATGAAGACAAAAGAAGCACATCATGTGGAAAAAGTAAAGATGCAAGACTGAGGCCACCAAACTGGACCCGCTACAGCTTGGCTACACCTAGAAATTCTGTTGGCAGAGTCCAACCTTCACCGGAAACGAATCCGACTTACTGCCGGTAATACGGACAAAACTCTGACACTGGTCGTACAGGGACAAAACGGCCCGTATCACTGAGTTTGGTCCCCTACCAAAATTTCTTCAAAGCTGTCCGGAGGTCTTTCTCCATGCCCACACCGAACTCCTCCCACGGCCGACTTTTTGCAGGTTCAGGAGTTGCCGCCATGACAGGCACCGACCACCTTATGGCCACAGCTCCGGTGGGCCACCTCAGCAATGGAGGTGCAGAACATTGTCCCCTCGGTCTCAATGTCCTCCGCCTTCTCTGGAACGTGCGTGAAGTTCTGCCGGAGATGGGAGTTGAAACTCCTTCTGACAGGGGATTCTGCCAGACTTTCCCAGTCGACCCTCACAATAGGTTTGGGTCTGCCAGGTCAGACCGGCATTTTCCCCCACCATCGGAGGTAACACACCACCAGGTGGTAATCAGTTGACAGCGCCGCCCCTCTCTTGAGTGTCCAAGACATGTGGTCACAAGTCCAATGACACAACCACAAAGTCAATCATCGAATTGTGGGCTAGGGTGTCCTGGTGCCAAGTGCACGTATGGATACCCTTAAGCTTGACCATGGTGTTTGTTATGGACAAGGGGTGATGGGCACAGAAGTCCAATAACAGAACACCGCTACAGTTCTGTTCGGGAGTTAAAAATTTAAGGGGTTCTGAATACTTTCCGTATCCACTGTATGTCTGAACACGTCCAGCAGTTACGCCTAAGGGGTTATCCTCATCACATAACTTATCATATGACATCTCCTCCCCTCCATTATCACGTGTACCTCTGACTCTGAGATCCTGTCCACTTCAGGCATTGACATGGTCAGGAAAGCTTTGTTTTCTGCTTTCAACAATAGTAATGAATAGTTTTAATATGATGTATAAAAAAATATTTTAAGGATCAGAAATAGGCTTAACTCCTGTTTAATCATCAACTCCATCGTTTAGTCCCAAAGAGGGGTATTAAATTCAGATGAATTCATAATTGCAGTCCCGTCAGAAGACCGTTATGACGGTGAAACCTTATAATTGTTTAATTAACTTATCATATTACTGCATATACACAACTAAATTCTGCCTAACTAGTTTTAAAACCAAGAAGTTTGGGACAGTAGTCTGTTCAACTATTGCAATAGCACACCAATTTATTACGTATCAGTACAAATTTTAGCAGAGATTGTGGATGTTGACACACAATTTGCTTTCACTGGTCATATTTAAAACAACACAAAAAGATTTGTTGGCTTCCCCTTGATTTTGTCTGACTTTAGACTCATTATTTACATTTTGTAGTGTTGTATGTGTTCTAGCTTTACAGTTGTGTTGCTGGTAAAACATAATCATTAATCAATATTATAGTAATTTTGGTTTAAAATGTTTAGATTTGTTAATAAAAGTCCTGGCTAATAGTCTGTTCAGTTATTAGTTATTAGTTCACATTATTGGCAATCACACAACAATTTATTACACTTCTAAGTAGACACCCCTTTTTATGGTAAAGGCGGTTTTTAGTGTTTAAAACGCTATCTCTATGTATGTTAGTCTTAATGCAAACTTGTTTTGACTTCTTAATCTTAATGCACACTGTAATATTAGCCTTCCAAACCTCTCCTTCACCATGCTGATATGGTGAGATCTCAGTTTTCTACCTTCATCAATACTATTGAACCATTTCAATGTTGAAAAGATACAATGTAAAAAACTATTGTTTTATTGGTAGATGTGATGTCTAAAATGCTATTTTAAAGACCTCGAATGAGATTTTCACAACATATACTTTTTGCCTTAAAAGCTGACTCCTCCTATTGACCCCTTGTCAACTCTTGTTTCTTGTTCTCACTTGCCCTAACATTATTCGGGGGTGACCTCGCAGACCTCTACTCTAACATTTTATTGTTTTACAATGAAGGCATTCAATATACCACGATACAATATGTCCCGGTTCTGACCTCATGAATGGAGCCATGCTTTCTGCATGAAGTTTAATAGACTCCCTCCCTACTGACCCAATGTCAACCCCATCTGTCTTTCCTGACCAGGACATGGTCACAACATATTTGATGTGACCCCCAACCCGGCTCCTCCCTCCCTGCCCTTCTCCCAGACATGTGCCTGGATATGTTCTAGGGTGACCTTGCATGACACTTGCCCTCATAATACCACATCACCTTGCGTAACCCTCGTCTGAGCCTTCAAAGAATATTTATTTTGCCAAGTATGTCAAAAACACACAAGGAATTTGTCTCAGTAGTTGGAGCCGCCTCCAGTATGGACAACAGACCGTCAATTGACAGAGAATACTTTTGAGACATAAAGAAATTGAGAAAAACAGTTGCTGAGCAATAAAAAATTTGCTTACTAATCTGGTAATGCCGGTACAATTGTTTCTTTTTTTTGTGGGACAATTGTGCAAAAAGATGTAGAGTCCTTTAGCAATTAGAGGCAGTTTGAATGACTAATATAGCAATAGTCCAGTGCAATGATACATTGTGCAAAGAGTGCCGAGACTTCAAGGAATTTATGCCATTTAAAGTGACTAGTAGTGCTATAATCTGGGACAATGTTCAATTGGCAAATGTTGCTGATACTCCTCAATCAGTGGTGCAGATGCTACTCTGGCATGAGATGGGCAGTATTGGTCAACAAACAGATTATGCAAATAGTGCAGCATGGCAAGACTACTACAGTGAGTGCACGAGTAATGTTATAATTGGCCTGACAGAAATGTGACAACAAATTCAAGACAAAAAAATTAAAATAATTTGGCAGCATGTTGCAATGGAATAAGTTAGCTGTTTAAGAAGTTGATGGCAAGATGGAAGAAAACTTGGAATGTCTGATGGTTTTAGTTTGCATTGTTCGGTAGCGCTTCACTGATGGTGTAGTGGTACACTCGCCTGACTTTGGTGCAGGCGGCATGGTTCAGTTCCCACTCAGTGACGGTGTGAATGGTTGTCCGTATTCTATTGTGCCCTGCGACTGACTGGCGACCAGTCCAGGGTGTAGTCGCCTTTCGCCCGAAGTCAGCTGGGATAGCTCCGACCCTAACCAGGATAAGCGGTGTTGAAAATGGATGGAATGGAAATGGTTGTTTTGTTGTGTCTACCTGAGGGACAGGAGCTGGTGACCAGGATGTGGAGGGTCCGAGAGGATTTTGCACTCTCTTCTCTTAGTTCTGGCAGTGTGCAAGTCCACAAAGGTCGGTAGGGGGGTACCGACAATCTTTTCAACAGTTTTGATTGTCCGTTGCAGTCGGAGTTTATACTTTTTTGTAGCAGCACCAAACCAGACTGTGATCGGCCTGACTGACAAGACTGAGTCGATGACCGCTGTGTAGAACTGCCTCTGCTGGGCCATTTTGAGGACGGAGTTGATGTTGATCGCCCACTTCAGGCCCTGAGACACTGTAATTCCCAGGAACTTGAAGGTCTTGACGGTTGACACAAGGCAGCTGGACAGCGTGAGGGGCAGCTGTGGCGAAGGATGCCTCCTGAAGTCCTCGATCATCTCGAGAGTCTTGAGCGTGTTCAGCTCCAGGTTGTGTCGGCCGCACCACAGCTCCAGCCGCTCCATTTCCTGTCAATATGCAGACTCGTCACCGTCCTTGATGAGGCCTATGACAGTGGTGTCATCTGCAAACTTCAGGAGCTTGACAGTCGGGTGCGTTGAGGTGCAGTCGTTCGTATAGAGAAAGAAGAGCAGAGGCGAGAGGACACAACCTTGGAGCGCCCCAGTGCTGATGCTGCGTGTGGATGTTTTGCTTACTGGTGAAAGAGAGCTGCTGTACACTGATGAGGGGCGTGGCTTCGGCCAGAGGCTCGGAGGTAGGGGGAGGCGGAGGCGGCGCCACAGAGGGAAGCGAGCCAGCATCCAGGTGAAGTTCCGTGAGAGGATACAGATTAGCGTTTCCGTCCATCCACCTCGCGAATCTACGCTCCCTTCCCAACAAAATGGACAAGTTTCATCTCCTGATAAAGGCCAGTAAAGACTTTGGACGTTCTGCCGCCATGTGCTTTACGGAGACTTGGCTTTGTGAGGCTTACCGGCTTCCATCTTCACCTGGCAGAATGCCACATGGAATCATCGGGGAGAACAAAAGGCCGCGGGATATGCTTCTATATCAACGAAAAATTGTGTACGGAAGTCACGGAGCTCAGCACACACTGCAGCCCACATTTGGAGTCACTGTTTTTGAACTGTAAGCCATTCTACTCGCCTCATGAGTTTGCATCATTCATTTTCGCTGGTGTCCACATATTGCCTCAAGATAACACGAATGTCGCACTGCTAATGTTCGCCGAACAAGTACACGAAATTGAAAAAAAAACCACCCGGACTCACCCCTCATTATTCTCAGGGACTTCAACAAAGCTAAACTCAACCACAAACTGCCAAAATACAAGCAGCACATCGACTGCCCTACCAGCCTCACCTGGTCTCCCCCAGCCTCACCTGCTGTGTCCTGGCCGTCAGGAAGCTGTAAATCCACTGGAAGATGGCAGGTGAGATGCTGAGCTGGAGAAGCTTGGAGGATGAGTTCAGGGATGATGGTGTTGAACGCTGAGCTGAAGTCCATGAACAGGATCCTCGCATAGGGCCCTGCACTGTCGAGGTGTTTTAGGACTGCAGTCCAATGTTGACTGCATCAACTGCAGACCTGTTCGCTCGGTCGGCAAACAAAGTGTCCTTTTCAAATCTGCAGTAGAAGGTATTCAAGTCGTTGGCTAGTGTGCTATTGTTCTCAGCCTGGGGGGATCGTCTCTTGTAATTGTTCAGCGATTGGAATGCATGCAAGACTGCTTTAGAGTCGTTAGTGCTAAACTGTTTTTCCAGCTTTGCTGCATAGTTCCTCTTTGCAATGTTAATTTCTTTCGTCAGCTGGTTTCTAGGTCGATTATAAACAGACCTGTCCGCGCTTTGATATGCGTCCTCCTTAGCTTGGCAAATTTGCTTAAGTTTGGCAGTGAACCACGGCTTGTTGTTGTTGAATGTGCGAAATGACTTTGTTGGTACACACACATCTTCACAGAAACTGATATAGAATGTGACAGTGTCCGTTTATTTATCCAGGCTGCCAGCTGAATTTTCAAAGACACGCCAGTATGTGCAGTCTAAACAGCTTTGAAGTTCCATCTTTGCTTCTTTGGTCCACTTTTTCACTGTTTTAACTGCAGGCTTCGCACATTTAAGTTCTTGCCTGTATGTCGATATTAAGTGAATTAAGCAGTGATCAGACGAGCCCAGTGCTGCACGAGGTATTGCACGGTATGCATTATTTAGCGTGCTATAGCAGTGGTCTAAAATTCTATTTTCCCTGGTAGGACAGTAGTAGGACAGTCGATGTGCTGCTAGTACACTATAACACTATTATATATAACACTATAGGACACTATTTTCCCTGGTAGGACAGTCGATGTGCTGCTAGTATAGTATAAATGTATCCCCCATCGCTTGATGCTGTATCACATCTGTAAAAACGTATAAATTATATTGACTGGCCTTTATAAATCCATTGTATGGAGCGGGTACCCAATAAAGTCTGTCGTAGAACCACTTCCCCTCCTTCATACCTCGTATGTAGGCTAGTCGGCCTCTGAAGCATAACCTGTGGTTTTCGTTGCCCTGCCAAAAGAATCTGTTTTCCAGCATCATATACACTAAGTATTTCTGTACCTCATACTTTTCTTAATCGAACAATGACTTCTTCTCCGAGTTTTTCAATATTATTATACTGACCTCCTTCAATCTTTAGGGTATGGATTTTAAGTATGTTTGCATCTGAACACGCTGTTTCATAGGATTTAACGAGGATGCACTCCCTCATAAGTGCACAATGGAAAGATGTTTGATATTCAGGAATATTCAGCAATGTTTTGGGATATAAAATTTCCACTTGCCAACTTCCTTTGAGATCGAAATGCTGAGCTAAATTCACGCTATCGTCAGAGATTGTATTGTTTGTAAACACATCCTTACTTTAATTGGAAGGTGAAGTCACATAAAACCCTCCTTCTAGGGTTGGCTCCATGACTGTGTCTGATGAACACTGTACTTGCAATACGTATTAAACATCCACTACTTTTGTAGACGACACCCAGCAATCAAATTTCTCGTCCCACCCCTTCCAACGAATAAGGAATTGTTTCTGTCCCCCATTTCATTCGTCTTTTAAGGATTTTCTTGATGTGGACGGCACGGTCTTTTGATATTTTAAATCTCTGTAGTTCCGCTTCGTAGAATGACCCCTGCATGACGTCACCGTCGTAATTCTTGAGTTTGTCGACGGCCGGGGAAAGTGGCTTCGCATTTGGTTATTGGAAATAACTCATCCATGAAGCTCTGCCTATATTTCTTATCAAACGCACCTCTCAATTTTGATATTCTTACAATATCGCCTTTTTTAAAATTCTCTTTTAATTTTCCATTATTTCTCGTGGGAAAGTTACTGTACAGATTCTGTACTGGCTTTCATTTTTATACTACTATGAGAGCTGTGGTTGAAGCCACTTACTATTAGGACTTCTTCAATATTGATATAGCTGCGTGTGTTTTTTCGCCGGGAAATAACTCCACATTCTAGTTTTTAAAGTTCTGTTTAACCTTTCAACAACCAAGGCTTTCATGTCACTGGCTATTGCAAAATGAACAATGTTGTGTTTTTTCATCATCAAGCGCTTGTTGAAAAATTGTTTAGTTTGTATTTTCCGAGGCGTTCCACTCTCAAATATAACTGATTCAAAACCTCTAGCCATCTCAGGTGCAGTCTTGTCCTTTCGGACAGGCACAGTGCGTTTTGAAAAAACATCGACGACGGTCAATAAGTATTTAAACCCGTCGTAGAAATCGACCAGAGCTTGCATGATCTGCTTGAAATTGATTCATCGCTCTTGATAAAAAAAACAAAAAAAACTCTTTCTGGGGAAATTAATTCTAGCCAGTTTATGCAGAGTGTAAGCGTCTTGTCCTGCTAGAAAATTCTTAACCTTTTCAACGTTTACTTTTTCCCTCATTGCATTCTGCGTGGCTAGATGCAGACGTATACCACCGAAGCTAGTGAGTTGTACGGCGTCATAATATAGCTTCTTCATGTATCTCTTCTCAGTCATTGTAAAATCTGATTTACAACCCCAATTCCAATGGAGTTGGGACGTTGTGTTAAACATAAATAAAAACAATACAATAATTTGCAAATCATGTTCAACCTATATTTAATTGAATACACTACAAAGACAAGATATTTAATGTTCAAACTGATAAACTTTGTTGTTTTTAGCAAATTATCATTAATTTTGAATTTTATGGCTGCAACAGGTTCCAAAAAAGCTGGGACAGGTGGCAAAAAAGACTGAGAAAGTTCCTCATCAAACACCTGTTTGGAACATCCCACAGGTAAACAGGCTAACTGGGAACTGGTGGGTGCCATGATTGGGTATAAAAGGAGCTTCCCTGAATTGCTCAGTCACAAGCAAAGATGGGGCGAGGTTCACTTCTTTGTGAACAAGTGTGTAAGAAAATAGTCGAACAGTTTAAGGACAATGTTCCTCAACGTACAATCGCAAGAAATTTAGGGATTTCATCAGCTACGGTCCATAATATCATCAAAAGGTTCAGAGAATCCGGAGAAATCGTTGCATGTAAGCGGCAAGGCCGAAAAACAACATTGAATGCCATTGACCTTCGATCCCTCAGGTGGCACTGCATCAAAAACCGACAGCTATGTGTAAAGGATATCACCGCATGGGCTCAGGAACACTTCAGAAAACCAATGTCAGTAAATACAGTTCAGCGCTACATCCGTAAGTGCAACTTAAAACTCTACTATGCTAAGCAAAAGCCATTTATCAACAACATCCAGAAACACCACCGGCTTCTCTGGGCCCGAGCTCATCTAAGATGGACTGATGCAAAGTGGAAAAGTGTTCTGTGGTCTGACGAGTCCACATTTCAAATTGTTTTTGGAAATTGTGGACGTCGTGTCCTCCGGGCCAAAGAGGAAAAGAACCATCCAGACTGTTATGGACGCAAACTTTAAAAGCCAGCATCTGTGACGGTATGGGGCTGTGTTAGTGCCAATGTCATGGGTAACTTACACATCTGTGAAGGCACCATTAATGCTGAAAGGGACATACAGGTTTTGGAGAAACATATGCTGCCATCCAAGCAACGTCTTTTTCATGGACGCCCCTGCTTATTTCAGCAAGACAATGCCAAATTACATTCTGCACGTGTTACAACAGTGTGGCTTCGCAGTAAAAGAGTGAGAGTACTCGATTGGCCTGCCGGCAGTCGAGACCTGTCTCACATTGAAAATGTGTGGCGCATTATAAAACGTAAAATATGACAACGGAGACCCCAAACTGTTTAACAGCTGAAGCTGTACATCAAGCAAGAATGGGAAATAATTCCACCTACAAAGCTTCAACAATTAGTGTCCTCAGTTTCCATTTATTGAATGTTGTTAAAAGAAAAGGCGATGTAAGACAGTGTTAAGCATGACCCTGTCCCAGCTTTTTTGGAATGTGTTGCAGCCATAAAATTTTAAGTTCATGATAATTTGCTAAAAACAATCAAGTTTATCGGTTTGAACATTAAATATCTTTGTTGTGTATTCAATTAAATATAAGTCAAGCATGATTTGCAAATCATTGTATTCTGCTTTTATTGATATTTAACACAACGTACCAACTTCATTGCAATTGGGGTTGTACTCTGAGATCCTCCCGGATGACCGAGCTTCTCACCCTATCTCTAAGGGAGAGCCCGGACACCCTGCGGAGGAAACTCATTTTGGCCGCTTGTATCCGGGATCTTGTTCTTTTGGTCACGACCCACAGCTCATGACCATAGGTGAGGGTAGGAACGAAGATCGACCGGTAAATTGAGAGCTTCGCCTTTCGGCTTAGCTCCTTCTTTACCACAACGGACCGATACAAAGTCCGCATCACTGCAGACGCTGCACCGATTCGCCTGTCGATCTCCCGTTCCATTCTTCCCTCACTCGTGAACAAGACCCCAAGATACTTGAACTCCTCCACTTGGGGCAGGATCTCATTCCCGACCTAGAGAGGGCATGTCACCCTTTTCCGACTGAGTACCATGGTCTCAGATTTGGAGGTGCTGATTCTCATCCCAGCCGCTTCACACTCGGCTGCGAACTGCTCCAGTGAGAGTTGGAGGTCACGGCTTGATGAAGCCAACAGAACCACATCATCAGCAAAAAGCAGAGAAGCAATACTGAGGCCACCAAACCGGACCCCCTCTAGAAATTCTGTCCATAAAAGTTATGAACAGAATCGGCGACAAAGGGCAGCCTTGGCGGAGTCCAACCCTCACCGGGAACGAGTCCGACTTACTGCCGGATATGCGGACCAAACTCTGACTCCGGTCGTACAGGGACCGAACAGCCCGTATCAGGGGGTTCGGTACCCCATACTCCTGAAGCACCCTCCACAGGACTCCCCGAGGGACACGGTCGAACGCCTTCTCCAAGTCCACAAAACACATGTAGACTGGTTGGGCGAACTCCCATGCACCCTCGAGGACCCTGCCGAGGGTGTAGAGCTGGTCCACTGTTCCACGGCCAGGACGAAAACCACACTGCTCCTCCTGAATCTGAGATTCGACTTCCCGACGGACCCTCCTCTCCAGCACCCCTGAATAGACCTTACCAGGGAGGCTGAGCAGTGTGATCCCCCTGTAGTTGGAACACACCCTCCGGTCTCCCTTCTTAAAAAGGGGGACCACCACCCCAGTCTGCCAATCCAGAGGCACTGTCCCCGATGTCCATGGGATGTTGCAGAGGCGTGTCAACCAGGACAGCCCCACAACATCCAGAGCCTTTAGGAACTCCGGGCGAATCTCATCCACCCCCGGGACCCTGCCACCGAGGAGCTTTTTAACTACCTCCGTGACCTCAAACCCAGAGATAGGAGAGCCCGCCTCAGAGAACCCACACTCTGCTCCCTCATGGGAAGGCGTGTCGGTGGAATTGAGGAGGTCTTCGAAGTATTCTCCCCACCGACTCACAACGTACCCATCAGCTGCCTCAGGAGTCCCACAGGCCAAAAAAGCCCAATAGGGGGCCTTTTTGGCGGCATCCCTCACCATTGGTGTCCACCAACGGGTTCGGGGATTGCCGCCATGACAGGCACCGACCACCTTACGGCCACAGCGCCGGTCGGCCGCCTCAGCAATGGAGGTGTGGAACATGGTCCATTCGGACTCGATGTCTCCCGCCTCCCCCGGAACATGAGCAAAATTCTGTCGGAGGTGGGAGTTGAAACTCCTTCTGACAGGGGATTCTGCCAGACGTTCCCAGCAGACCCTCACAATACGTTTGGGCCTGACCGGCATCTTCCCCCACCATCGGAGCCAACTCACCACCAGGTGGTGATCAGTTGACAGCTCCGCCCCTCTCTTCACCCGAGTGTCCAAGACATGCGGCCGCAAGTCCGATGACACGACCACAAAGTCGATCATTGAACTGCGACCTAGGGTGTCCTGGTGCCAAGTGCACATGTGGACACCCTTATGCTTGAACATGGCGTTCGTTATGGACAATCCGTGACGAGCACAGAAGTCCAATAACAGAACACCGCTCGGGTTCTGATCGGGGCGTTCCTCCCAATCACGCCCTTACAGGTCTTACTGTCATTGCCCACGTGAGCATTGAAGTCCCCCAACAGAACAATGGAGTCCCCAGTGGGAACGCTCTCCAGCACCCCCTCCAAAGACTCCAAAAAGGGTGGGTACTCTGAACTGCTGTTTGGTGCATAGGCACAAACAACAGTCAGGACCCGTCCCCCCACCCGAAGGCAGAGGGAGGCTACCCTCTCGTCCACCGGGGTGAACCCCAACGTACAGGCGCCGAGCCGGGGGGCAATAAGTATACCCACACCTGCTCGGCGCCTCTCACCGTGGGCAACTCCAGAGTGGAAGAGAGTCCAACCCCTCTTGAGAGGACTGGTACCAGAGCCCTAGCTGTGTGTGGAGGCGAGTCTGACTATATCTAGTCGGAACTTCTCGACAGCAGCTCAGGCTCCTTCCCTGCCAGAGAGGTGACAGTCCACGTCCCTAGAGCCAGCTTCTGTAGCCGGGGATCGGATCGCCAAGGTCCACGCCTTTGGCCACCGCCCAGCTCACACTGCACCCGACCCCTATGGCCCCTCCCACAGGTGGTGAGCCCATGGGAAGGGGGACCCACGTTACCCTTTCGGGCTGTGCCCGGCCACCAGGCGCTCGCCTTCGAGCCCCACCACCAGGCCTGGCTCCAGTGGGGGGCCCCGGTGACCCGCGTCCAGGCAAGGGAAAACGAAGTCCATTGTTTGTCGTCATCATTAGGGGTCTTTGAGCGGTGCTTTGTCTGGTCCCCCACCTAGGACCTGTTTGTCATGGGTGACCCTGCCGGCGGCATAAAGCCCCAGACAACTTAGCTCCTAGGATCACTGGGACACACAAACCCCTCCACCACGACAAGGTGACGGCTCAATGAGGGGATGATAATACATATTGAATTATATCTAAAGGAAGAAGACTATCTAAGAATGATTAAGATACAAAAAAAGTAATGAAAAAAAAACATGATCTAAGCATGAATATAGACCAGTGTCTCAGTCAAGAACATTGGAGGGGCTTTTGACTCATATTAATAATAACAGCTTGGAACGCCAACAATTCAGACATTAAGTCCAGAGGCTGATTGTATTGTTGTTGTTGAATCAATATACAATGCAAAAATAGTAATTAAGTGATCTATACCTAGATCAATACCCCATTTAAAGCAATTTTCCACAATTGCTTTAAATGCCTCAGACAAACATGAATTACTCACACATACAAAGTACCTCACAAAAGAATCCCATGGCATGTGAAAGTAGTATTCATCCAGCAGCTTCTCGATTTCGTTCGATGGCGACCACGACTTGTTGCTCGTCCAACTGTTCGAGCTTGTAGAATATTTTCCTCTCCTGTTCGAGTTCCAGTAATAACACTTTTGAGGCGTATTGAACCTTCTTCTTATCAGCGGAAAGGTGTCACAAGTTCAGCATGTAATGAATGCTGGGTAGAAAATTGGGCGTACACAGATGGGACATCACATGAGCAAAATGCTTGCTGAAATAATAATCAGCCCCTAAATAAAGACAGAGATTATATCTTTGACTAGAGTGGTTAACTTGACACCCAAGGCACTCATTTTTGACATACCTTGTCAGCACTTTCCTCAGCAGATTCCGATTGTATGTTTAATACAATTGTAGGCGTCTGCCATCAACAACCCATCGGACGGATACCTAGGATATCTTCGTCCGCCACTGAAGGTGCTGGACATTGATGTTGATGAGGGCGGCGGCGGAGGACACTCATCAAGCTGTGGTTATGCTGGGGTAGGTTGAAGAAATTCCTGCTGACCCACGTGATCGCCGGCTGCCTCACGCTGCTCAGTGTTGTAGTTGGGGACCTCCAGTTGAGGGAGGTAAGTCTCATCCACCG
Source organism: Phycodurus eques (assembly GCF_024500275.1). Taxonomy (NCBI): domain Eukaryota; kingdom Metazoa; phylum Chordata; class Actinopteri; order Syngnathiformes; family Syngnathidae; genus Phycodurus; species Phycodurus eques. The sequence goes on from NC_084526.1 coordinate 4,915,194, forward strand.
CATCCTCATAGTCTGAGTTCTCAGGGATGGACTTTATGACAATGGACTCATAACTAGTGTGCATACTTTGACCAGCGGTCCTTCTGTCGCATCACTGCCAAATGGCCACCCACTCCTAGCACAGAGTGGTGTCCACACCATTGACACACGTGTCGGTGTTGATTTGGATACAGAAGTCGATTTTGTCCTTATCTTTGCTCTGATGCTAGTCTGGTCTGAGGCTGAGGGTCTTATATCTTCGAGATACACTCAAGAGGCCGTTGTATAGGAGGGGCTTGTATTTAAGAAAAGGGCAGATTTTTTTTTAGAACCTATGAAATAACGGAGGGACGGGCCGTAGGTGTCGTTAGACAAATGACAACGCCTTCTTCATGCCCGCAATGTTGTGCCATAGGCGGGAACTTTTTGGGAACAGAGGCATCCTCTCAGTCCATTCTTTCAGAGGCAATGCTAAGATTTGTACAAATACACCGCATTCACTATTGAATGACTCCAACACAAAGTCCAGATCGCTCTAGAACAAATTAACTCGGAAATGAAGTTGTGTGTAATAATGTGAAATGACACAGGGAAAATGTATCAAACACGCCAACTGGTACTTATTAGTGATGTGTGACTGAAGCCTCATGGAGCTTTGAGGCTTTCCTTCAATTTGTGCCAGAACAGATTCGGAGCTTTGGTGATTCAGTGAGAACATGAGGGACATCTTGTGGATGAAAGAGGTCACAGCAACCTATGCCACTAAACTCTGTGAAACAAGACTCTCTCGTAATCTTTCAGCAATAAAAGATAAAATACGATGTTGGTCGATGTATTATTTACATAAGTCTGTCTGTGTGTCAAGGGCCGTGCTATGGGTCGCAGGAGGCGGTTGTGTTGTTGATCTTCTTCCAGATTGCACTCTCCTTGATCTTCGTCATAGGGTGATCGAGTTGTATAGCTCACTGTGGAACCCAGCTCGCGACCAGAACCTGACATCCTCCCCTCGGCCAACTCGGACAGATTAAACCACAGATGATACACAGTTATCAGTAAATTGCTCTACATGTAGTTCTTCTCATAAAACTTCTGACACTGTTGGCATCTAAATTTAACAGTCAACCACATTTCCAGACATTTGCCATTTTTCTGTAAAAGTTAAAAATCCTTGAATTTTTTGTTCTCAAGGTGATGTGTACACTGGTGATTTGGGCTTACTCTTTTTTGCTTTCCCCACTTCTCTTTCGACAATATTCGAAGGTCTTCAAAATTGTAGTCTCTCAGGACTTCAAACCTGTTGTGGTACTTTCGGGGGCAAAGAAAGCCCCTCTGGACTTTAAACCTGAAGTGCTTTTGGAGAAAATAGGTGAAACAAGGCGTGTTGCTTTTCAAGAGACTATCACCCAAACTTAACTTTGAGAGGTAGTATTTCCTTGGACATTAAACCTGGCCTTGCACAGGATCCCAATGGAAGCTGGAGAGAGTAAATAGTGAGTTGAACAAAGACAAGATTGTTTCAAACACAGCACATTGCTTTCCACTGTGTGAAATCAGAAATGGTCAAATTATTTTACCATAGCTGGAGGACGACGCAGGTCTGTGTTGATTTCGAGGCGACAGTCAGTTTTCTCTGGATAGTTCTTTGTCCAGTCCCTGGTCTGACAGTCAATCCTGAGATCCCACTTCTGACACCAAGTTTGTTTTGGAATTAAATCAGGAAACAATTTTGTCTTTTGTGCTTTTAATGAAATCTTTGCAGAGAGAGACCGTCAAGAGAGGAATCAGTAGTTGCTTCGCGCTTCGCCCCGTCTCTGAAGCCCACGGAAGTGCAATGGACAGTTAAACTAAAATGGGAGGGAGATGACAAAAGAAGAAAGGAAGACCTATTCACACAGTTATCTTGTCCTTGAGAGAAAAGGGAGGTTGGTAGAGCTACTAGGTACATTTGAAAAGAAAAAGAACAAAGAACTATTGAAGTAATGAAGATCACACAGGGTCACTGATGGTGTAGTGGTATACTCGCCTGACTTTGGTGCGGGCAGCGTGGGTTCAGTTCCCACTCAGTGATAGTGTGAATGTGAGTGCAAGTTGTTGTCCATGTCTATATGTGCCCTGCGACTGACTGGTGATCAGTTTAGGGTGTAGTGTCACGTATGGGGAGTAGCTGGATCCAAGAGCAGGCGGATGCAGATGTAAAATGATGAACAGTTTATTGAGGAAAGCTAATGGCGGTAGTCCTGGGTGGGTTGGCAGTGCAGTGGCGTGGACAGGTGGTATGCAGTGGTGAGGACAGGCGGCTGGCTTGGGGGCAGGAATAACGTGGATCAGGAACACGGGGGAAAACACTGAGAACAAGGAGACACAGGAGTCAAAAAAGGGAACGATTAATAGAGCGACTTACATGAGGTAAATGGGCCGTGGTACCGCTGGAAGTAACTGCAATACTTTGACGAGGATTTCCTGGAACAGGCAGGCTTATATACCGGTAGTGATGAGGTTGATTGGAGACAGGTGCTGAAAACAGAGAGGGGAGCGGGGAGAGAGAGAGGACGCAAACCGCCCTCCCGGCTTCAATAATGGAACTGCAGGGCAGTATATGACATGTAGTCCGCCTTTCACCCAAAGTCCGCTGGGATAGGCTCCAGTGCCCCGCGACCCTAACCAGGATAAGTGGTGTTGAGAAGGGATGGATGGGAGATCTTTGTCAAAACAGTCTGAAATTAAAGATATTTCGAGGGCACTCTAAAGTCAGAGAACTTGTAACTCATATTATTGGAGCAAACCTTTAGAAAACTGATGTGATGAGGTTTTGCTGTTGTTTAGACCTGATAGAAAAGAAAGCAACGTGGTGCCCCTTTTAAATGATATAAAACATCCGATCTCACGTGGTCGTGGTAGGTATTGCAGGCAGTTCTTCATGAATCCTCGACAAATTAATTCCATTTATTTGGTAACCGATTTACGCGACACCTGTAACCAAAAAAGATCTATTTCCTCGGTATGGTAGGATCCTATTGAGACTTTTCCTCGGAAGTTGCTCCTTTAAGTGGTTTGCTGAAAGGTCAAACCAAATTTGTGTGGTCTGTGCAGTGCCAGACAGCTTTGGCAAATGTGAAATCCCGATTGTGTATGGCACCAGTTTTAATAGCGCCTCGTTTTGACCAGACATTTAAACTGGAGGTGGATGCCAACTTGGTCGGTGCTGGAGCGGTTTTGTTACAGGAGAGGGAAGGGGTGGATAGTCCTGTCTTCTACTTCTCGAGATAATTTAACTCTTACCAGCTGAATTATTCAGTTATCAAGAAGAAAGCATTGGCCCCCATCTGGACCCTTCAGCATTTTGAGGTTTACGTGAGTGCTGGTGGTGATCCATAACCCCCCATTCCTGTGCTAAAGTTTTGACATGAGGCATGTCAAAGGTCAGGACAATGTTGTGGCTGATGCGTTCTCTCGTTCCCCTCTTGATTATTAAACGTGCCTTTTTTTGTAAATAAATGATTGTTCGTAGTGATGAGTGTTTGCGGTGTTCCCTTTAGACCACTGTCAACTGACAACATGACTAACTCTGGTGTATATTGCGTTGGAAAATGTATGTTTTATATATACCAAATATTACTTATTTTAGTTTTATACAACCTTCACATGCTTTATTGTTCCATGTTGTGACTGCTGGATGTTTTCTGGCTGTTTTGTGCGTCCCGGTTGTTCGCAGCCATGTTGTGACTACGAGCTGTTTTCCGATAAAGATAAGTTGAGTGCAGTTGGACAAAGATAATTGTTCTGCTTTCCTTTGTTTCTCTGTCTCTCTCACATCTGCAAAACGGAGGTGGTTGTTTTGCTAAGACTTCAGTAAGGGGTGACAACTCGTAAGACTTGTACCTTTTCCTCTCTTTGCAAAGACTTTTCTTTCTTTTTTGTAATAAAAACCCACAAAGACAAAATTGTTTCCTCACTTATTCTGTCAGAAAAGGATTTGCCAAAACAATATACAATATACTTTATTTCAACATCTTAATTTAGTTTAGTTAATTTGGTCTAATTTTGTTTAATTGGGTTTGATTTGATCTATGTATTTTAATAAAGCATATTTTTGAGAAATCTTGATACACAGTGTTTTCTCCCTTTTTGTTGTGGCCTTTGAGCCTAGGTCGGAACACAAACTATAATACAATATTAAGACTATAGCTACTTGTCAGATGGTAAACTAACTCACTCCTGACTTAAAAATGGTGACTACTGACATAGGGTTGAACTGAATTTTGAAGCTGTTCTTCTGGGGTTCAGTTTGTCAGGCTAAAATCATATTTGAAACAGTTTGTATTAAATAGTTTATTAGACAAGAAGCATAAAGTCCCCGGCTGACTTCGGGTGATAGGCGGGGTACACTCTATGAGAAATTTAGAGACTTGATAATCAATCAATCCGATTTAATTTCTATTGCACTTTTCATACATTAAAAAGTCACACAAAGTGTTTTACAGACACAATAAAAGCAAGGAAAGTAAACAAACCTAAGGCCACCAACACACAAAAACAGATGCACACATACACACACATAGAAATTCCCCTCACACACCCCTTCTTGTCCACATAGCACAGTAAGCGCAGTGAACGGAAGGAAACAGAAGCACAAAGTTACTGTCAGCAATTTGCAGTGAGGAAAAATGAGTTTGGATTAATGAGTATATTAAAAAATAATAAAAACAATAATAAAAATAGTAGCCTAGTCATTCAAAGATGAGATACCAGTAAAATGGTTAAAAGCAAAGTTAAAATGGTAGTGTGAGAAAAAGGAGAAAAAATTAAGGAGAATAACAAAAATGATAAAACAATACACTAAAAAAGATAGGTAAATTAGAAGACTCAAAATTATGTATATTATTAAGATCCATCCATCCATCCATCCATCCATTTTCTACCGTTTATCCGGGTAGGGTCGCGGGGCCAGTCTCTTTAGCAGGGACGCCCAGATTTCCCTATCCCCAGCCACTTCATCCGGCTCTTCCGGGGGGATCCCGAGGCGTTCCCAGGCCAGCCGAAGGACGTAGTCTCTCCAGCGTGTCCTGGTTCGTCCCCGGGGTCTCGTCCCGGCGGGACGTGCCCGGAACACCTCACCGGGGAGGCGTCCGGGAGGCATCCAAATCAGATGCCCCAGCCACCTCATCTGGCTCCTCTCGATGTGGAGGAGCAGCGGCTCTACTCTGCGATACTCCCGGATGACCAAGCTTCTCACCCTATCTCTAAGGGAGAGCCCAGACACCCTGCGGAGGAAAGTAATTTTGGCCGCTTGTATCCGGGATCTTGTTCTTTCGGTCACGACCCACAGCTCATGACCATAGGTGAAGGTAGGAACGTAGATCGACCGGTAAATTGAAAGCTTCGCCACAACGGACCGATACAAAGTCCGCATCACTGCAGACGCTACACCGATCCGTCTGTTGATTGCCCATTCCATTCCTCCCTCACTCGTGAACAAGACCCCAAGATACTTGAACTCCTCCACTTGGGGCAGGATCTCATCCCCAACCTGGAGCGGGCATGCCACCCTTTTCCGACTGACGACCATGGTCTCAGATTTGGAGGTGCTGATTCTCATCCCAGCCGCTTCACACTCGGCTGCAAACTGCTCCAGTGAGAGTTGGAGGTCACGGCTTAATGAAGCCAACAGAACCACATCATCAGCAAAAAGCAGAGATGCAATACTGAGGCCACCGAACCGGAACCCCTCAATGCCTCGGCTGCTCCTAGAAATTCTGTCCATAAAAGTTTTTGAACAGAATCGGCGACAAAGGGCAGCCTTGACGGAGTCCAACCCTCACCGGGAACGAGTCCGACTTACTCCCGGATATGCGGACCAAACTCTGACTCCGGTATGATACCCACGAAATGGAAGCCGAACAGCCCGTATCAGGGGTTTCAGTTCCCCATACTCCTGAAGCACCCCCCAGAGGACCGTGTCCCTCGAATGCCTTCTCCAAGTCTACAAAACACATGTAGACTGGTTGGGCGAACTCCCATGCACCCCCGAGGACCCTGCTGAGGGTGTAGAGCTGGTCCACTGTTCCACGGCCAGGACGAAAACCACACTGCTCCTCCTGAATCTGAGATTTGACTTCCCGACGGACCCTCCTCTCCAGCACCCCTGAATAGACCTTACCAGGGAGGCTGAGCAGTGTGATCCCCCTGTAGTTGGAACACACCCTCCTGTCCCCCTTCTTAAAAAGGGGGACCACCACCCAAGTGGGTGTTGTGGGGCTGTCCTGGTTGACACCAGGACAGCCCTACAACATCCAGAGCCTTTAGGAACTCCGGGCGAATCTCATCCACCCCCAGGGCCCTGCCACCGAGGAGCTTTTTAACTACCTCGGTGACCTCAAACCCAGAGATAGGAGAGCCCGCCTCAGAGAACCCAGACTCTGCTCCCTCATGGGAAGGCGTGTCGGTGGAATGAAGGAGGTCTTCTAAATATTCTCCCCACCGACTCACAACGTCCCGAGTCGAGGTCAGCAGCGCCCCATCCCCACTATACACAGTGTTGGTGGTGCACTGCTTTCTCTCCTGACACGCCGGATGGTGGACCAGAATTTCCTTGAAGCCGTCCGGAAGTCTTCCTCCATGGCCTCACCGAACTCCTCCCATACCCGAGTTTTTGCTTCAGCGACCACCAGAGCTGCATTCCGCTTGGCCAGCCGGTACCCATCAGCTGCCTCAGGAGTCCCACAGGCCAAAAGGGCCCGATAGGACTTCTTCAGCTTGACGGCATCCCTCACCGTTGGTGTCCACCAATGGATTCGGGGTTTGCTGCCACGCCAGGCACCAACCACCCTATGGCCACAACTCCGGTCGGGCGTCTCAGCAATGGAGGCGCGGAACACAGTCCACTCGGACTCGATGTCCCCCGCCTCCCCCGGAACATGAGCAAAGTTCTGTCGGAGGTGGGAGTTGAAACTCCTTCTGACAGGGGATTCTGCCAGACGTTCCCAGCAGGGCCTGCCACGTCGAACCGGCATCTTCCCCCACCATCGGAGCCAACTCACCACCAGGTGTTGATCAGTTGACACCTCCGACCCTCTCTTCACCCGAGTGTCCAAGACATGCGGCCGCAAGTCCGATGACACGACCACAAAGTCGATCATCGAACTGCGACCGAGGGTGTCCTGGTGCCAAGTGCACGTGTGGATACCCTTATGCTTGAACATTGTGTTCGTTATGGACAATGCGTGACACGCACAGAAGTCCAATAACAGAACACCGCTCGGGTTCTGATTGGGGGGGCCATTCCTCCCAATCACGCCCTTCCAGGTCTCACTGTCATTGCCCACGTGAGCATTGAAGTCCCCCAACAGAACAATGGAGTCCCCAGCGGGAGCGCTCGCCAGCAACCCCTCCAAGGACTCCAAAAAGGGTGGGTACTCTGAACTGCTGTTTGGTGCATAAGCACAAACAACAGTCAGGACCCGTCCCCCCACCTGAAGGCGCAGGGAGGCTACCCTCTATTCGACCGGGGTGAACCCCAACGTACAGGCGCCGAGCCGGGGGGCAATAAGTATACCCACACCTGCTCTGCGCCTCTCACCATGGGCAGAGTGGAAGAGAGTCCAACCCCTCTCGAGAG